>NW_025538285.1:0-20931 GCF_020615455.1 Coregonus clupeaformis | reverse complement strand
CTCTGGATAAGAGGGTGTTAAATGACAAATGTATATGTGAAAATGAACATACCAAAATTAACTGCAAAGCACACTGGGTATTATTGTTGGCCTTGTTTTGGGGTGGAGCTCATTAGAATAATACTCAGCATGCTTTGCAATTGTTCATTTTTACATATACATTTAGTTCATATACTTGAAAGGGAGCCACAATGGTGAACCGCTATAAAAAAAATTGAATAGAAAATAAAAACTACACCTCTCGAAAGTATCTTGTTAGAAAATACATTGGTGTAGTTCAGCCCAGTGTAATACAAAATACATATTTCAAATACATGTAACAGAAATACTGCCCATCTGCCTATTGTCAGGTAAACCACGTGATAAATGTACGACACTAAATCCCCATCTTCCATCAAGGACTTGCATTTCAATATGATGGATACAACGATAGATACTGTATGTAACTTGTACTTTTCTTGACCCTCATGTATTAACTAGTTTACTACACCATGGCAAAAGACATAAGTATAAGATGTCTCCTCCGATATCCATGTCATGAGACAGGACGCACAGCTTAGAGCAATTAATGATTCACTTCAATCATACTCATCATTCAATCGAAAAAGGGTAGAGACATTCTGGTTGGTTAAATTATCTTTAATGTCATGACAAGGCTTGTGCCATTTTGGACAGCGTAAGGTGCAACAGCTTCTGCCAATTTAAAAGTTTTCCAGTGCAAAGATAGCAAAACGCCAATTAAAAGTGCTGGGAGAGTCAACAATTGGTCTACTCAGTGTGCCTAGAGTAAGACATTTAAAACGTGTATATATTTTTTTCTTTAAAGCTATAACACAACATACACTTTAGAGAAATTTGTTTCTACTTGTAAGAGTTTTAAGTTATTACCGAAGGCTGCTATAAAGCACCAGGTAGTTTACAAACAAACACTAAAAGCAAGACAACAGACCACGTGAAGAGTGACTTATAACTGCAGTCCAGAGAGGAAGGGGGTGGCAGTTACCACGGCCCTCTATGGTTACAATATCTCACACATGGAGAACATGGTCATTCACATATTTAACAGTACACGTTTAAAACTAGCAATGTGCTATTACAACGTAAATAAATACATATGAATCTAACCACTTTGAAATGAGAGAAAGAACAAACGCTGTCTTAAGGACTAGGCTTAATATTTGTTTCTTTCCTTCTGATACTTTTGCGATGCATTGTGATTATTAACCAGTGTTTGACTATGGAGTTGAAGCAGCCAATAAGGGGGTGGGGTTGGGTGACTACTGTCCTGCCATGGGTGACTCTAGAGTCAGCAGCGCAGCACAACATTCATTTGGTCTTCTGCGCCTTCTGGGCAGACTTGGTGACCTTGCCAGTGGAGGGGGCTTTCTTCTCAACGCCCTTGATCACCCCGACTGCCACAGTCTGGCGCATGTCACGCACTGCAAAACGACCTGCAGAGAGAGGATGTCAGATCAATCCTAACTTCAAGGGAGAGTGGAATCATTTTCAAAGAATTCCAACCAGGCCCAAGAGTTATACTACCCAACAGTACTCACCCAGTGGAGGGTACTCTGAGAAGCTCTCCACACACATGGGTTTCCCCGGAACCATGTCCACGATGGCGGCGTCCCCAGACTTCAGAGCCTTGGGGTTGTCCTCTAGCTTCTTGCCTGAGCGACGGTCAATCTTCTCCTTGAGCTCAGCAAACTTGCAGGCGATGTGGGCAGTGTGGCAGTCCAGCACTGGGGCATAGCCAGCACTGATCTGACCTGGGTGGTTCAGGATGATCACCTAGAGGACGAGGAGATATCAGACAGTCAACATAGTTGTTTTGTCAGCACCTGTATCAGCAATGATATTAGATGTTGGCATCTTTGCTGCCAAAAATAGCTCCTGCCACAAATTGATATTTGTGAGAGAAAAGCAGTATGAAAGAGGAAAGGAATAGATGGGATATTAATAGTAACCGCCAATCTATATCATCACCACCAATACTTGTATCCATGTGATCACTACCGTGTATCATAGTTAAACTATTTTTAGTTGTATGACTTTTGGTTCTATGGTCTCTACACCTCTACAGTAGCTGTGAGTGTGTATCTGGCCCTGCCCACCTGAGCAGTGAAGACTGCTGCCTCCATTGGGGGGTCGTTCTTGCTGTCTCCGGCCACGTTGCCACGGCGAATGTCCTTGACGGACACATTCTTGACGTTGAAGCCCACGTTGTCTCCGGGCATTGCTTCGGTCAGGGCCTCGTGGTGCATCTCCACAGACTTCACCTCAGTGGTCACGTTAACAGGTGCAAAGGTCACCACCATGCCTGGCTTGATCATGCCCGTCTCCACACGCCCCACGGGCACTGTGCCAATACCTGAGGGAGAGTAGATAAGAAAGTGAAGGTGGAGGGAGTATGAGGAAGGGATGTATTAGGGATGTGCATCTTTCCCTTTCAAGACGATTCGATACGTATCTAGATACATGGGCTCCGATACGATACAGGAACGATTCATTTTAGTTTGATTAGAGAACGAATCGATTCGGTTCGATGCTCGAACATTTGTTGCATAAACACTTGATTTTCCATTCTAAATTAAAATCTGCTGCTGATGGAGCTCATGAGCTGAGCCTCTCTGAGCTGGTCTGTCTGAGCTGACGTGTGTAAATGATGTATGTCTATGGTGTATGTACTATGTAGGCACCTGAGCTGAGCCATAAGGGAGACTAAGCATCTACCACCCCACTGGGGGGGGGGGCAGCAGCAGCAGCAATGTAGCCTGTTTTTTGTCCCCCCACTTTGATTCTGAAATCACCATCACCCACTAATTAACTTGTAATTTTTGCAGATTAAGTGTTTGAGCTAGTAATGTATCAACATTAATCGTTTACAAATTGGCTATGACAAAACCAATGACTCTCTCTATATATATATATATATATATATATATATATATATATATATATATATATATATACACACACACACACACACACACACACACACACACACACACACACACACACACACACACACACACAGACACAGTTGAAGTCGAAGTTTACATACAGTGGGGAGAACAAGTATTTGATACACTGCCGATTTTGCAGGTTTTCCTACTTACAAAGCATGTAGAGGTCTGTCATTTTTATCATAGGTACACTTCAACTGTGAGAGACGGAATCTAAAACAAAAATCCAGAAAATCACATTATGATTTTTAAATAATTAATTTGCATTTTATTGCATGACATAAGTATTTGATACATTAGAAAAGCAGAACTTAATATTTGGTACAGAAACCTTTGTTTGCAATTACAGAGATCATACGTTTCCTGTAGGTCTTGACCAGGTTTGCACACACTGCAGCAGGGATTTTGGCCTCCTCCATACAGACCTTCTCCAGATCCTTCAGGTTTCGGGGCTGTCGCTGGGCAATACGGACTTTCAGCTCCCTCCAAAGATTTCTATTGGGTTCAGGTCTGGAGACTGGCTAGGCCACTCCAGGACCTTGAGATGCTTCTTACGGAGCCACTCCTTAGTTGCCCTGGCTGTGTGTTTCGGGTCGTTGTCATGCTGGGAAGACCCAGCCATGACCCATCTTCAATGCTCTTACTGAGGGAAGGAGGTTGTTGGACAAGATCTCGCGATACATGGCCCCATCCATCCTCCCCTCAATACGGTGCAGTCATCCTGTCCCCTTTGCAGAAAAGCATCCCCAAAGAATGATGTTTCCACCTCCAATGCTTCACAGTTTGGATGTTGTTCTTGGGGTTGTACTCATCCTTCTTCTTCCTCCAAACACGGCGAGTGGAGTTTAGACCAAAAAGCTCAATTTTTGTCTCATCAGACCACATGACCTTCTCCCATTCCTCCTCTGGATCATCCAGATGGTCGTTGGCAAACTTCAGAAGGGCCTGGACATGCGCTGGCTTGAGCAGGGGGACCTTGCTTGCGCTGCAGGATTTTAATCCATGACGGCGTAGTGTTACACTAATGGTTGTCTTTGAGACTGTGGTCCCAGCTCTCTTCAGGTCATTGACCAGGTCCTGCCGTGTAGTTCTGGGCTGATCCCTCACCTTCCTCATGATCATTGATGCCCCACGAGGTGAGATCTTGCATGGAGCCCCAGACCGAGGGTGATTGACCATCATCTTGAACTTCTTCCATTTTCTAATAATTGCGCCAACAGTTGTTGCCTTCTCACCAAGCTGCTTGCCTATTGTCCTGTAGCCCATCCCAGCCTTGTGCAGGTCTACAATTTTATCCCTGATGTCCTTACACAGCTCTCTGGTCTTGGCCATTGTGGAGAGGTTGGAGTCTGTTTGAGTGTGTGGACAGGTGTCTTTTATACAGGTAACGAGTTCAAACAGGTGCAGTTAATACAGGTAATGAGTGGAGAACAGGAGGGCTTCTTAAAGAAAAACTAACAGGTCTGTGAGAGCCGGAATTCTTACTGGTTGGTAGGTGATCAAATACTTATGTCATGCAATAAAATTAATTACTTAAAAATCATACAATGTGATTTTTTGGATTTTTGTTTTAGATTCCGTCTCTCACAGTTGAAGTGTACCTATGATAAAAATTACAGACCTCTACATGCTTTGTAAGTAGGAAAACCTGCAAAATCGGCAGTGTATCAAATACTTGTTTTCCCCAATGTACATACACCTTAGCCAAACACAATTAAACTCAGTTTTTCACAATTCCTGACATTTAATCCAAGTAAAAATTCCCTGTTTTATGTCAGTTAGGATCACCACTTTATTTTAAGAATGTGACATGTCAAAATAATAGTAGAGATTTATTTCAGCTTTTATTTCTTTCATCACATTCCCAGTGGGTCAGAAGTTTACATACACTCAATTAGTATTTGGTAGCATTGCCTTTAAATTGTTTAACTTGGGTCAAACATTTCGGGTAGCCTTCCACAAGCTTCCCACAATAAGTTGGGTGAATTTTGGACAATTCCTCCTGACAGAGCTGTTGTAACGGAGTCAGGTTTGTAGGCCTCCTTGCTCGCACACGCTTTTTCAGTTCTGCCCACACATTTTCTATAGGATTGAGGTCAGGGCTTTGTAATGGCCACTCCAATACCTTGACTTTGTTGTCCTTAAGCCATTTTGCCACAACTTTGGAAGTATGCTTGGGGTCATTATCCATTTGGAAGACCCATTTGCGACCAAGCTTTAACTTCCTGACTGTCTTGATGTTGCTTCAATATATCCACATAATTTTCCTTCCTCATGATGCCATCTTTTTTGTAAAGTGCACCAGTCCCTCCTGTAGCAAAGCACCCCCACAGCATGATGCTGCCACCCCCGTGCTTCACAGTTGGGATGGTGTTATTCGGCTTGCAAGCCTTCCCCTTTATCCTCCAAACATAACAATGGTCATTATGGCCAAACAGTTCTATTTTTGTTTCATCAGACCAGAGGACATTTCTCCAAAAAGTAAGATCTTAGTCCCCATGTGCAGTTGCAAACCGTAGTCTGGCTTTTTTTATGGCGGTTTTGGAGCAGTGGCTTCTTCCTTGCTGAGCGGCCTTTCAGGTTATGTCGATATAGGACTCGTTTTACTCTGGATATAGATACTTTTGTACCTGTTTCCTCCAGCATCTTCATAAGGTCCTTTGCTGCTGTTCTGGGATTGATTTCCACTTTTCGCACCAAAGTACATTCATCTCTAGGAGACAGAATGAGTCTCCTTCCTGAGCGGTATGACTGGCTGCGTGGTCCCATGGTGTTAATACTTGCGTACTATTGTTTGTACAGTCATGGTCAAAGGTTTTGAGTGACACAAATACTCATTTTCACAAAGTCTGCTGCCTCAGTTTTGATGATGGCAATTTGCATATACTCAAGAATGTCATGAGTGATCAGATGAATTGCAATTAATTGCAAAGTCCCTCTTTGCCATGAAAATGAACTTAATCCCAAAAAACATTTCCACTGCATTTCAGCCCTGCCACAAAATGACCAGCTGCCATCATGTCAGTGTTTCTCTCATTAACACAGGTGAGAGTGTTGACGAGGACAAGGCTGGAGATCACTCTGTCATGCTGATTGAGTTAGAATAACAGACTGGAATCTTTAAAAGGAGGGTGGTGCTTGAAATCATTGTTCTTCCTCTGTTAACCATGGTTACCTGCAAGGAAACACGTGCCGTCATCATTGCTTTGCACAAAAAAGGCTTCACAGACAAAGATATTGCTGCTAGTAAGATTGCACCTAAATCAACCATTTATCAGATCATCAAGAACTTCAAGGAGAGAGATTCAATTGTTGTGAAGAAGGCGTCAGGGCGCCCAAGAAAGTCCAGCAAGCGCCAGGACCGTCTCCTAAAGTTGATTCAGCTGCGGGATCGGGGCACCACCAGTGCAGAGCTTGCTCAGGAATGGCAGCAGGCAGGTGTGAGTGCATCTGCACGCACAGTGAGGCGAAGACTTTTGGAAGATGGCCTGGTGACAAATGGTTGATCAAGGAGGGCAGCAAAGAAGCCACTTCTCTACAGGAAAAACATCAGGGACAGACTGATATTCTGCAAAAGGTACAGTGATTGGACTGCTGAGGACTGGGGTAAAGTCATTTTCTCTGAATCCCCTTTCCGATTGTTTGGGGCGTCCGGAAAACACCTTGTCTGGAGAAGGTGAGCGCTACCATCAGTCCTGTGTCATGCCAACAGGCCGAGGGAGATTGACAGTTATTTTGTGTTTTCTTCTATTTGTGAATAATCGCACCAACTGTTGTCACCTTCTCACCAAGCTGCTTGGCGATGGTCTTGTAGCCCATTCCAGCCTTGTGTAGGACTACAATCTTGTCCCTGACATCCTTGGAGAGCTCTTTGGTCTTGGCCATGGTGGAGAGTTTGGAATCTGATTGATTGATTGCTTCTGTGGACAGGTGTCTTTTATACGTAACACAACTGAGATTAGGAGCACTCCCTTTAAGAGTGTGCTCCTAATCTCAGCTCCGTTACCTGTATAAAAGACACCTGGGAGCCAGAAATCTTTCTGATTGAGAGGGGTCAAATACTTATTTCCCTTATTAAAATGCAAATCAATTTATAACATTTTTGACATGCGTTTTTCTGGATATTTTTGTTGTTATTCTGTCTCTCACTGTTCAAATAAACCTACCATTAAAATTATAGACTGATCATTTCTTTGTCAGTGGGCAAACGTACAAAATCAGCAGGGGATCAAATACTTTTTTCCCTCACTGTACCATAGTAACATCTGACAAAAATATCTCATAACACTGAAGCAGCGAACTTTGTGAAGACCAATACTTGTGTCATTCTCAAAACTTTTGACCACGACTGTACAGATGAACGTGGTACCTTCAGGCATTTGGAAATTGCTCCCAAGGATGAACCAGACTTGTGGAGGTCTACAATTTTATTTCTGAGGTCTTGGCTGATTTCTTTTGATTTTCCCATGATGTCAAGCAAAGAGGCAATGAGTTTGAAGGTAGGCCTTGAAATACATCCACAGGTACACCTCCAATTGACTCAAATGATGTCAATTAGCCTATCAGAAGCTTCTAAAGCCATGACATCATTTTCTGGAATTTTCAAGCTGTTTAAAGGCACAGTCAACTTAGTGTATGTAAACTTCTGACCCACTGGAATGGTGATACAGAGAATTATAAGTGAAATAATCTGTCTGTAAATAATTGTTGGAAAAATTACTTGTCATGCACAAAGTAGATGTCCTAACCGACTTGCCAAAACTATAGTTTTTTTTTTTTTTTGGGGGATGGATCAGCTTAATATTGCAGATAGATTGTATCTTCTATCAATGTAATTGTCTGCATCACTTCCAATCCCCCATGTTTTTTTTTTTTTATATATATATTCCCCTTTATTACTTTTTCAACCCCACCATCCTTTCCCCTACTTGGAGTAAATTAGTGAACAACAACGCCCAGGCCTCTACTTCCGGTCTATACTTACTATCTACACCTTATAGACAGAGTTAATTTTACAATAATTCTATATATATCATATATATATATATATATATATATATATATATATATATTTATTTTTTTGCTCCTAAACTTCTTCTACTCAACCTCTCCGATCATTTTCATGATGTCCATCGGTTTGCTTCTAAATGCCATATCTTTCTAACTGTGCTCTTTCCCAAAAGCTCCCAACATACAACCTATATACTTATTATGGACACAGTATGCTTACATTATTAGCTATCTTTGTTAGTTATTTGTTGTTATTTGTTATTAGTCCCATCCTTCAACTCTATTCAATACCTCCATCTATCTCTTAACACCATCCATATAGGATTTCTATTTGCCATATATATTTCAACCATACTGTGATGTTTTACAAAAAGTTCTGAACCTTTCTATTCTCATTGCTTCTACAGATTGTGAATTAAAAATAAACATTTTTGCTAAAAGTATTATTATATTGTTGATTGATTGACTATGACTTTTCAGATCACCCAGTAATGCTATCTGCAAAAGTTAGTTCCAGGTAAATATTGCAATCCTTTAGCCATTCCTGGACCTGTGTCCAAAAAACAAGCTGCAAATGGACAGAACCAAAACAAATGATCTAATGATTCTCTTCACAGCAAAATCTGCAGAGCTGGGAAGATTGTATCCCCCATATAAATAACATTCTATTGGTAGCAAGAATTTTTATATAATAATTTAAATTGAAAGATTCTAATTTTTGAATCCGGTGTCGTTTTGGCGTGTCAGTTCATAAACACTATGCCATGGGATCGTACCATCAAAGATCTCTTCCCAACTATTTTGCAATCTATATGGGACTGCTGTCAATCCTTTGGTCCTTAAGTGAAACTGATATACTTTTTTATTTATCACAGTTTTCCTTAACCAATTATGTTCTTTAATGCAAGGCCGACAGACAAGTTCCTTACTTTCTCCCCTTCAACTTTCCTCTTCCACTTTTGCGGTAAGGCTGCAATTATTTGGTTGTAATTTTGGGTAGAGCAGACATTTCCATATGTTTTTGTTAGCTGCATGTGCGACATAACTCCACCAGTCCTACCGATGATATAATTCTGAAGATTATACCTTTTTTAGAACATTCTGTCAAAAAATAAAGGTTTTTTGTCAATTAGTATATTTGAATTTAACCACAATATTTGTTGCATTATTTGTTCTGTCGTTTCTGGAGGATTAAATTGAAATTGCAACCAACTTTCCTATGGCTTGTTTTAGAAATAGTGACATTTGGGAGATTATTTCCTTTTCAAATAACTGAAAGTGAGAGGTTGTAATCTGAATAAAGGGAAAAAGACCTTTCTTGAACAGTGGGTGAGACAATCTTACTAATTTGCTTGAGAACCAGTTCGGATTTAAGTATAACTTTTGGATGACTGAAGATTTTAGTGATAGGTCTAATGCTTTAATATTTAATAATTTTCTGTCCTCGAATTCATATTCATTATATAAATATGCTCTTTCTAATTTTTTGTCTGGCTTGCCGTTCAAATAAAATTGAATATTTTTTTCTCATATAATTTAAAAACTGTTTGCTAGTCGTAGGCAAGACCATAAGCAAAGGTAAACTGGGATAATACTAAAGAGTTAATCAGGGTGATTTTTCCACAAATTGACAGGTATTTTCCTTTTCCATGGTAGTAAGATCTTATCTATTTTTGCTAACTTTCTATTAAAATTTATTGAAGTGAGATCATTTATTTCCTTTGGGATATGTATTCGAGTATATCCACATCACCATCAGACCATTTTAATGGTAAACTACATGGTAATGTAAAATTGTATTTTTAGTGATCCAATACGTAATATAGTACATTTGTCATAATTTGGTTTTAATCCAGAGAGGTTAGAAAATGTATCTAGATCCTCTATGAGGCTGTGGAGGATTCTAGTTGTGGATCTAAAAGAAAACATGAATCATCTGCGTACAGACACCTTTGTTTTTAAGCCCTGTATTTCTAATCCTCTGATATCTATTATTGGATCTGATTTTTAATAGCTAACATCTCGATGTCCACAATAAATAGATATGCCGATAGTGGACAACCTTGTTTCACCTCCTTGACAGTTTGAAACTTTCTGAGAAATAGCCATTATTTACTATTTTACACCTAGGGTTACTATACATGATTTTGACCCATTTTATAAGAGATTCTCCAAAATTGAAATGCTCCAGGCATTTATATATAAATTCCAGTCGAACTTTATCAAATGCCTTTTCGAAAGTCTGCTATGAATAGCAGGCCTGGTTTCCCATATTTTCCATAGTGTTCTATTGTTTCAATACTTGCCTTATATTATCTCCAATGTATCTTCCATGTAAAAAACCCTGTCTGATTAGAATGAATAATATCCGACAATACCTTTTTTAATTCTATGCTTATACATTTGCTAGGATTTTTGCACTCACAACACTGAAGTGTAAGAGGGGCCTCCAATTTTGTAAATGGACTGGATCTTTATATTTTCCACTTGTATCCTGTTTCAGTAATAATGAGATCAGACCTTCTTCTTGAGTGTCAGATAATCTACCATTTACATAGGAGTGGTTAAAACATGCTAATAACGGTCCTCTTAGTATATCAAAAAAGGTTTGGTATACCTCGATTGGTATGCCATCCAACCCTGGAGTTTTTTCCCGGACTTAAAGTCTTTTAATTGCATCCAGAAGTTCCTCCTCTGTAATTTCACCTTCACATGAGTCTTTCTGTGTGGCTGTTAATTTGACATTATCAATAGGAAAAAAATCTCTCTACAATTAGCTTCCAGTTAGAGGAGAGTGGAGGCGACTGAAAAGAAAACATATGCTTAAAATACTTTGGTTTCTTCCTTCAAAATATCATTAGGTGAATTATGGGTGACTCCGTCAATTGTAACCAGTTTCATTAGAGTTCTTTTTGGTAGCATTCCTATGTTGAAGATTAAAAGAATTTTGTGCATTTTTCCCCACATTCCATCCAGTTTGCTTTATTTTATAATATATTACACTTGATCTTTCTTGAATAAGTTTTCCATTTCTTTTTGTTTTTCCTCCTAATTTATTCTGAGCCTCTGTTACAGTTTTTATTGCCATCTATCTGTTCCGTTAGACTTTCTATTTCCTTTCTTAGTATAAACTCTTTTGACCTAAATTGCTTTTGTTTTCGAGATGAGTACTGAATTGCATGGCCTCTAAAGGCACATTTAAAGGTGTCCCATACAATGAGGGGATTTGCTGTACCTATGTTATGTTGGAAAAAGTCAGTTATAAATTCCTTTGTTCTAATTATAAATAAATTATCATCTAATAGGCTTTTGATTAAATTTCCAATATCCTGCCCACGTGGAAATTCAGTCAGAGTAATGTATATGCCTATTATATGATGGTCCGACCGCATTCTGTCCCCTATCAACACTTTTTTTACTTTTGGGTGCCAACGAGAATGAGATAAGAAAGAAGTCAAGACGACTAGCTTGATTCAGTCTCCGCCATGTATATCTCACTAGATCAGCATATTTAAGCCTCCATATATCTACTAGTTCTAATGTATCCATGACATTCACAATTTCCTTAAGAGCATGTGGGTGATTGTTTGTGGTGTGATTTCCTTTTCGGTCCATTGAGCTATTTAAAACAGTATTATAATCCCCCCACCATAATATTGTCTTGAGTTGCTTGCAGGCTTGATAATTTATTATATATATTGTCAAAGAATTGTGGATCATCATTATTTGGTCCGTAAAGGTTAATGAGCCATATCTGTTTATGGTCCAATACCATATTTAAATAATCCATCTACCTTGCAGTATCTATTTGGACAATTTGCACATTCGGATCGGAAATTACTATTAATTAATATCATCACCCCTTTTGAATTTCTTTTGCCCATGGGAGAAGATATATTTCCCCCCATTCTTTTTTCCACGCTACTTCATCTCGAATTGTTGAATGAGTTTCCTGTATACAATAGATATTATATTCCTTCTCTTTGAGCCATGTAATATTGTTCTTCTTTTGTTATTATCAGCTAAGCCATTACAATTATAACTGGCTATACTTATTTCACCATACACCATAATGAGATACAAGTTTCAAGTCTATTTATCATTATATATGTTTGTAAATTTACCAATAAAAAATAGCGTAATGATTGAGTGTCCATATAGCTGTACCGTGATATTTGCATTGCTACGGAGTAACCCTTCAATTGTTCTCCACTAATTCCCCGCTAAAGCCCCTCCCCATCCCAAGTTGAGCCGTCATCCCAGTGATCAGCATCCCCCACGTCCCTCCGTATCCCTAAGGCCCCGAGAGGCCAGGACCCATCCATCGAAAAACAGCACACAGTGCCACCCACAAAACAGAAGCAGGTTAACACCGCCAAAAGCATTTCCAATGCTTTCACCTCTATATATATATATATCTATATAACTATTATTATTATTATTTTTTTATTTTTATTATGCATATCCTATTTTCCATCATTATCAATTAATATGCGTAATAATGTCGGCAGTTCACGCATAGGATTCTAACATATAACCAGGATTGCCATTGTATTACATTTAATAATTCCCGCGGTCCATCCCCACCCCCCCCACAACAGATGCCAGACCAGCACACACGCACATACTCAAGCATACTCCAACACACTCAACCCCCCTCCACAATCCACCATAAAATCCGATACTCAACGGCTGTTATATCCCAGAGCCCAACTCGAGAAATAACCGATCTACGAGTGCACATACAGTTAAAGCTGATTGAGAAAGCATGCAAATTGAGCAGAAATTGACAACAATGTGAGATTTGATTAATCTACTTAATCTATGTCAAGTCCTAGGTGATGGAGATCAGATCCACCCTCTTCACCTGAGACACAAACACTCTGATCCCCTGTTGTAACCATTTTCCCAAGCATCTCCATGCGGTCAGACCCTTTGATTATTTTGTGCCACCTGGGCCACAATGATAAACCCCCTCTCTGATTGTCCGCCGAGTGTGACCCCCCTCCCCATGGGTTACTGCAGCCAGTGTTGCCAGCACTGCCACTACCTGGGTGGGCGTACCCCACCGGAATCCCCACCGGCTAGGTAAAAGGTCGTCAAGGTTCTCATTAGCAGCTTTGAGAATTTCCTTGTATATTATGCTCTCCCATCAGGGGCTCTGGCTTTGTAGGACCAACCCTGCCAGGCAGGCTCAGAATCTGTGAGGGGCGGTGCTGCTCAAGTGGGTCTCTGACCGCATTTATTTCTCTATTTAGGCTGCATACTCACAGCAGGTCCATAAAATAGATGGGAACTTCTCTTTGGTGTATGGGTCGCTCAGGTGGGTGTCCAGGTTATAGGGTTAGGGATCTTTCCATCATGATAGGACAATGAATAATTAGATTAGATGTATACTATATTTAAAAATGTATATCCCTCATCTACACAAAATTGAAAGCTCTCTCTCTCACTACCCCTGTTCATAGACCCCCGGTCGGCTCTGGGATATGCAACCATTTTCCCCTCTCACTCACTTAACGCCGTACCTTTTCAAACACAAAAATGCACACCACATGGTTGACTGCGGAAGAAATGGGCCGAGCGTGCAAATGCACCCGCATCCACATCTGCTGCAAGGGGGAAAGGACGCCAGAGAGAACACAGGACCAACCACAACAACCATCCGCCAAAACAACAACCTCCCGCCAAAAATCCATGTTCTAATTATTTGTATATAAAGATGTATTATTCTGCTTGTTATATAGTTTTATCCATTTATAAAATACTATACTTACTATAAATATTATTTAATATTACAATCCCTATCATTGCTAGTATCAGGTGGTCAATATTTGACTCCTCCATTACAACTTTTAGAATAGCCATGGAGTAGTCTTTGTGTCTCTGAACATTTGGTTGTCAATATATAATTTATCCACCACTAGTGCAACACGTTTCCCTTTTAATCTGTTTTCCTTGAAGATTGGATACAGAACTTTGCGCCTTTCTACAATCTCCTTCGGGAACTGATCATTCATGCCTATTTTCGTGCCAGCAAGTCTTTTTCCCAGGCTTTTCACCATAGCTTTGTCCTTAAAAAAAGCAAATTTGGCAACGATTGGGCGCTCATATTTCTGTCCTCTTTTTCCGAAACGATGTACACGTTCGAGTTGGATTTTATCGACAGCCTCGAGTGGGATTTGTAAACTATAGTTTGTAAACAAGACATTTGTGGAGTGGTTGAAAAATGAGTTTAATGACTCAACCAAAGTGAATGTAAACTTCCGACTTAAACTGTGTGTGTGTGTGTAGTATATATGTTAATTATACACACACACAACCGTTCGAAAAGTTTGGGGTCACTTAGAAATGTCCTTGTTTTCCATGAAAACATGCATGAAATGAGTTTGAATAGGAAATATAGCAGAATGTATAGGAAATGTAGTCATTGACAAGGTTAGAAATAATGATTCTTAATAGAAATAATAATTGTGTCCTCAAACTTTGCTTTTGACAAAGAATCCTCCATTTGCAGCAATTACAGCCTTGCAGACCTTTGGCATTCTAGTTGTCAATTTGTTGAGGGTAATCTGAAGAGATTTCACCCCATGCTTCCTGAAGCACCTCCCATAAATTGGATTGGCTTGATCGGGCACTTCTTACGTACCATACAGTCAAGCTGCTCCACAACAGCTCAATAGGGTTGAGATCCGGTGACTGTGCTAGCCACTCCATTATAGACAGAATACCTGCTGACTGCTTCTTCCCTAAATAGTTCTTGCAGAGTTTGGAGCTGTGCTTTGGGTCGATCGTCCTGTTGTAGGAGGAGAATTGGCTCCAATCAAGCGCCGTCCACAGGGTATGGCATGGCGTTGCAAAATGGCGTGATAGCCTTCCTTCTTTAAGATCCCTTTTACCCTGTACAAATCTCCCACTTCACCACCACTAAAGCACCCCCAGACGATCACATTGCCTCCACCATGCTTGACAGATGGCATCAAGCACTCCTCCAGCATCTTTTTATTTGGTCTGCACGATATATTGTTTCAGCATCGACATTGCGATGTATGCGTCCGCAATAGTCACATCGCAGAACGTGCGATTTAGTAAGGTAAACATATATCAGTCTACAATATATATTTTTTAAATGTTAAACTAGCATTATATCTGTCTGATTTAATGTAATTTACTCCGATTTATGGGTTATTGGATACACAGTTTATTATTATTATTTTAAACACAGAGTTCGTTGCTGCACGTGGTTGCCATGCAGGCTTTGCTTGCGCGTGATGAAATGATGAGCGAGGAACAGGCAAAAAAGAACGAAATTGAGAATTTGGTTGCAAAAAATTTTTTGTAGTATCTGAGGAATTATGACTTTGCTAAGGTTTTCAAATGGAACCTGAGAGGAGGTTTATTCAGCTTAGAGGGAGCATCTGGGGAGCAGTTTTAGAGGGGCACCCTAAAGCAGAGGAAGTCTGTTGGGTGTCCTCCTGGAATTGGTCTGTAGAACACCCATATCAGATTACATGAATATATACCACAGTTGGGACAAAGGAAGACAGAATAATCAGATTTGAGATGGGGCGATTATTCTCCGGGTATCTGCAGGTATCTGTAAATCTCGACGCTGTAACCCTTTGTTATGAATAAACCTTTATGATGAAAATACAGCGTCAGCTGTTCTCCTTGGTCACACAGCATAATTAGCAACGTTTACTCGACACAACAAATGCATTGTCAATCCTATATGGGAAATATTTCAGCTACAGACAGGATGATGTTGACCAAAAACAGGTACTTTGTCGAGTGTTTTGCAATTGTTGCTACAACAGGTAACACGACCAATTTGTTCGATCTTTTAAGCGGCACCACAAATCTTCGTATGACGAGTGCAAAAGCATCTCAATGCCCTCCAAAGCAAAATCTATTTAGATGCCTTTGCCAGTATTACACCATACGAGAAAAGGTTCCAAACGGCAGAGAGAAATCACAAATTCAATAACATTTCACGTCGTAAAGACATGGTACCAATTAACACGGTTACCAAAGAGGGTTTTAAAAACATGATCCGGTCGCTTGACAAGCGGTATGTAATGCCATCACGCAACTATTTTTCTCAAGTTCTGTAAGTCGCTTTGGATAAAAGCGTCTGCTAAATGGCATATTATTATTATTATTATTATTTAAGTTGCCATCCCAGAGTTGTACGAGAAATGCAAGGCACAAGTTGAAACAGAGCTGTCACAAGTGGAATATTATACAGCAACAACGGACTTGTGGTCCAGCCGGACAACGGAGCCCTACATAAGTCTGACCGTACACTTTATTAATGAGGACTTCCACCTGAAAAGTCGCTGTTTGCAAACTGCATTTTCCCCAGAGGATCATACATACATCCTGTATTTTTTCATATCGCAATATATAATCGCAGAAAAAACAAAAAATACCTCGCAATGTCAGTTATTTCCAAATCGTGCAACCCTAGTCTGCGTCTCACAGATGTTCTTTGTGATCCGAACACCTCAATCTTCGATTCGTCTGTCCATAACACTTTTTTTCCAATATTCGTCTCTTTTGTTTTAATTGGCCAGTCTGAGATATGGCTTTTTCTTTGCAACTCTGCCTAGAAGGTCAGCATCCCGGAGTCGCCTCTTCACTGTTGACGTTGAGACTGGTGTTTTGCGGGTACTATTTAACGAAGCTGCCATTTGAGGACCTGTGAAGCGTCTGCTTCTCGAAGTAGACACTAATGTATTTGTCCTCTTGCTCAGTTGTGCACCGGGGCCTCCCACTCCTCTTTCTATTCTGATTATTGTGTGTATGTATGTATGTGTGTGTGTATGTATATATATATATATGTATATGTATATGTATGTGTATATATATATACAGTGGGGGAAAAAAGTATTTAGTCAGCCACCAATTGTGCAAGTTCTCCCACTTAAAATGATGAGAGAGGCCTGTAATTTTCATCATAGGTACACGTCAACTATGACAGACAAAATGAGAAAAATAATTCCAGAAAATCACATTGTAGGATTTTAATGAATTTATTTGCAAATTATGGTGGAAAATAAGTATTTGGTCAATAACAAAAGTTTCTCAATACTTTGTTATATACCCTTTGTTGGCAATGACACAGGTCAAACGTTTTCTGTAAGTCTTCACAAGGTTTTACACACACTGTTGCTGGTATTTTGGCCCATTCCTCCATGCAGATCTCCTCTAGAGCAGTGATGTTTTGGGGGCTGTCGCTGGGCAACACGGACTTTCAACTCCCTCCAAAGATTTTCTATGGGGGTTGAGATCTGAGACTGGCTAGGCCACTCCAGGACCTTGAAATGCTTCTTACGAAGCCACTCCTTGTTGCCCGGCGGTGTGTTCGGGATCATTGTCATGCTGAAAGACCCAGCCACGTTTCATCTTCAATGCCCTTGCTGATGGAAGGAGGCTTTCACTCAAAAATCTCACGATACATGGCCCCATTCATTCTTTCCTTTACACGGATCAGTCGTCCTGGTCCCTTTGCAGAAAACAGCCCCAAAGCATGATGTTTCCACCCCCATGTTCACAGTAGGTATGGTGTTCTTTGGATGCAACTCAGCATTCTTTGTCCTCCAAACACGACGAGTTGAGTTTTTACCAAAAGTTATATTTTGGTTTCATCTGACCATATGACATTCTCCCAATCCTCTTCTGGATCATCCAAATGCACTCTAGCAAACTTCAGACGGGCCTGGACATGTACTGGCTTAAGCAGGGGACACGTCTGGCACTGCTGGATTTGTGTCCCTGGCGTAGTGTGTTACTGATGGTAGGCTTTGTTACTTTTGGTCCCAGCTCTCTGCAGGTCATTCACTAGGTCCCCCGTGTGGTTCTGGGATTTTTGCTCACCGTTCTTGTGATCATTTTGACCTCACTGGGTGAGATCTTCGTGGAGCCCCAGATCGAGGGAGATTATCAGTGGTCTTGTATGTCTTCCATTTCCTAATAATTGCTCCCACAGTTGATTTCTTCAAACCAAGCTGCTTACCTATTGCAGATTCAGTCTTCCTAGCCTGGTGCAGGTCTACAATTTTGTTTCTGGTGTCCTTTGACAGCTCTTTGGTCTTGGCCATAGTGGAGTTTGGAGTGTGACTGTTTGAGGTTGTGGACAGGTGTCTTTTATACTGATAACAAGTTCAAACAGGTGCCATTAATACAGGTAACGAGTGGAGGACAGAGGAGCCTCGTAAAGAAGAAGTTACAGGTCTGTGAGAGCCAGAAATCTTGCTTGTTTGTAGGTGACCAAATACTTATTTTCCACCATAATTTGCAAATAAATTCATTAAAAATCCTACAATGTGATTTTCTGGATATCGTTTTCTCAATTTGTCTGTCATAGTTGACGTGTACCTATGATGAAAATTACAGGCCTCTCATCTTTTTAAGTGGGAGAACTTGCACAATTGGTGGCTGACTAAATACTTTTTTTCCCCACTGTATATATATATATATATATATATATATATATAATCTCATTGGTTTTGTCATAGCCAATTTGTGTGTATATACAGTGGGGAGAACAAGTATTTGATACACTGCCGATTTTGCAGGTTTTCCTACTTACAAAGCATGTAGAGGTCTGTAATTTTTATCATAGGTACACTTCAAATCCAGAAAATCACATTGTATGATTTTTAAGTAATTAATTTGCATTTTATTGCATGTCATAAGTATTTGATACATCAGAAAAGCAGAACTTAATATTTGGTACAGAAACCTTTGTTTGCAATTACAGAGATCATACGTTTCCTGTAGGTCTTGACCAGGTTTGCACACACTGCAGCAGGATTTTGGCCCACTCCTCCATACAGACCTTCTCCAGATCCTTCAGGTTTCGGGGCTGTCGCTGGGCAATACGGACTTTCAGCTCCCTCCAAAGATTTTCTATTGGGTTCAGGTCTGGAGACTGGCTAGGCCACTCCAGGACCTTGAGATGCTTCTTACGGAGCCACTCCTTAGTTGCCCTGGCTGTGTGTTTCGGGTCGTTGTCATGCTGGAAGACCCAGCCACGACCCATCTTCAATGCTCTTACTGAGGGAAGGAGGTTGTTGGCCAAGATCTCGCGACATGGCTCCATCCATCCTCCCCCTCAATACGGTGCAGTCGTCCTGTCCCCTTTGCAGAAAAGCATCCCCAAATAATGATGTTTCCACCTCCATGCTTCACGGTTGGGATGGTGTTCTTGGGGTTGTACTCATCCTTCTTCTTCCTCTAAACACGGGCGAGTGGAGTTTAGACCAAAAAGCTCTATTTTTGTCTCATCAGACCACATGACCTTCTCCCATTCCTCCTCTGGATCATCCAGATGGTCATTGGCAACTTCAGACGGACCTGGACATGCGCTGGCTTGAGCAGGGAGACCTTTGCGTGCGCTGCAGGATTTTAATCCATGACGGCGTAGTGTGTTACTAATGGTTTTCTTTGAGACTGTGGTCCCAGCTCTCTTCAGGTCATTGACCAGGTCCTGCCGTGTAGTTCTGGGCTGATCCCTCACCTTCCTTATGATCATTGATGCCCCACGAGGTGAGATCTTGCATGGAGCCCCAGACCGAGGGTGATTGACCGTCATCTTGAACTTCTTCCATTTTCTAATAATTGCGCCAACAGTTGTTGCCTTCTCACCAAGCTGCTTGGAGGTCTACAATGTTATATCTGATGTCCTACACAGCTCTCTAGTCTTGGCCATTGTGGAGAGGTTGGAGTATGTTTGAGTGTGTTGACAGGTGTCTTTTATACAGGTAACGAGTTCAAACAGGTGCAGTTAATACAGGTAATGAGTGGAGAACAGGAGGGCTTCTTAAAGAAAAACTAACAGGTCTGTGAGAGCCGGAATTCTTACTGGTTGGTAGGTGATCAAATACTTATGTCATGCAATAAAATGCAAATTAATTACTTAAAAATCATACAATGTGATTTTCTGGATTTTTGTTTTAGATTCCGTCTCTCCACAGTTGAAGTGTACCTATGATACAAATTACAGACCTCTACATGCTTTGTAAGTAGGAAAACCTGCAAAATCGGCAGTGTATCAAATACTTGTTCTCCCCACTGTATGTATATATTCTTAAATTCCATTGCTTACTAGTTTTGTGTGTATTGGGTATATGTTGTGAAATTGTTAGATATTACTTGTTAGATATTACTGCACTGTCGGAGCTAGAAGCACAAGCATTTCGCTTACACCCGCTTATAACTGCTATCTCAGCTAAACACCTGTATGTGACAAATACAATTTGATTTGATCTTTTGCAGAGTATGAGATTATCATTCCCCTAATGTACGCCTTAAAAGCATCCCAAATTATATCTGGAATCGGCTTTTCTCTGTCCTTTATGCCTACATTTGTAATGGTAAAGGTTTTTGTTTTTTCATTTACGTATTTAATACATTTTGGGTCTTGAAGATGCGCTCTGTTCATTCTCCCCACTGTATATATATATGCACAGTTTATATTTTTGTTCTGAGTGTGTATATACACGCGCACACACAGTGCATTCGGAAAGTATTCAGACCCCTTTACTTTTTACACAATTTGTTACGTTACTGCCTTATTCTAAAATTGATTAAATACAAAATGTTTCTCATCATTCTAGACACAATACCCCATAATGACAAAGCGAAAACAGTTTTTTTTTAGAAATGATTGCAAAGTTATGTAAATAAGTTATCTGTTTCTTATTTTAAGTATTCAGACCCTTTGCAATGAGACTCAAAAATTGAGCTCCAAGGTTTATCCTGTTGCTACTGATCATCCGATGTTCAGTGTCCTCTGTAGCTCAGCTGGAGAGCACGGCGCCTGTAACGCCAAGTAGTGGGACTCGATCCCCGGGACACCCATAAACAAAAATGAATGCATCGCATGACTGTAAGTCGCTTGGATAAAAGGTCTGCCACAAATGGCATTTATTGATTGGAGTACACCTGT
>NW_025538284.1:0-20974 GCF_020615455.1 Coregonus clupeaformis | reverse complement strand
TAAGATCTGACTGTAGAGAGAGAGAGAGAGAGAGAGAGAGAGGGGGAGGGGAGAGAGAGAGAGGGGGGAGGGGAGAGAGAGAGGGGGAGGAGAGGAGAGAGAGAGAGAGAGAGAGAGGAGAGAGAGAGAGAGAGAGAGAGAGAGGGAGAGGAGAGAGAGAGAGAGAGAGAGAGAGAGAGAGAGAGAGAGAGAGAGCGAGAGAGAGAGAGAGAGAGAGAGAGAGAGAGAGAGAGAGAGAGAGAGAGAGAGAGAGAGAGAGAGAGAGAGAGAGAGAGACTATAGCACTGAATCAGCAGGTAGATCTGGAGGAAAGAGAAAGAGAGAGAGTGAGAGAGATGTGCGTCAACAGCCAACCTTGGGAAAATCCTCTGCATTATCATTAACAGCGACTAGTTCATTTCCTCAGTGAAAACAATGTACTGAGCAAATGTAAAATTGTGATTTTTACCAAATTGACAGTACGACAGACCACGTATTCACCCTACACCCTAATTGACAAACAAACCAACCAAAACAAAAGGCAAAGTCTTCAGGGCTTTGTTGATTTCAGGTAAAAGCTTTTGACTCAATTTGGCACTGAGGGTCTGCTATACAAATTGATGGAAAGTGGTGTTAGGGGAAAAACATACGACATTATAAAATCCAAGTACACAAACAACAAGTGTGCGGTTAAAATAAACAACACACACATTTCTTTCCACAGGGCTGTGGGGGTGAGACAGGGATGCAGTTCAAGCTTCATCCAATTCAACAACTATGTATCAACGAATTGGCGAGGGCACTAGAACAGTCTGCATCCTCACCTTACTAGAATCTGAAGTCAAATGTCTACTGTTTGCTGATGATCTGGTGCTTCTGTCCCCAATCAAGGAGGGCCTACAGCAGCACCTAGATCTTCTGAACAGATTCTGTCAGACCTGGACGCTGACAGTAAATCTCAGTAAGACAAAAATAATGGTGTTCCTAAAAAGGTCCAGTTGCCAGGACCACAAATACAAATTCCATCTAGACACCGTTGTCCTAGAGCACACAAAAAACTATACACACCTCGGCCTAAACATCAGCGCCACAGGTAACTTCCACAAAGCTGTGAACGATCTGAGAGACAAGGCAAGAAGGGCCTTCTATGCCATCAAAAGGAACAAATAATTTGACATACCAATTAGGATCTAGCTACAAATACTTGAATCAGTTATAGAACCCATTGCCCTTTATGGTTGTGAGGTCTGTGGTCCGCTCACCAACCAAGAATTCACAAAATGGGACAAACACCAAATTGAGACTCTGCATGCAGAATTCTGCAAAAATATCCTCAGTGTACAACGAAAAACACCAAATAATGCATGCAGAGCAGAATTAGGCCGACACCCGCTAATTATCAAAAACCACTTAAAAGGAAGCGATTCCCAAACCTTCCATAATAAAGCCATCATCTACAGAGAGATGAACTCGGAGAAGAGTCCCCTAAGTAAGCTGGTCCTGGGGCTCTGTTCACAAACACAAACAGACCCCACAGAGCCCAGGACAACAACAACAACAACACAATTGGACCCAACCAAATCATGAGAAAAACAAAAATAAATTTACTTGACACATTGGAAAGAATTAACAAAAAAACAGAGCAAGAACTAGAATGCTATTTGGCCCTAAACAGAGAGTACACAGTGGCAGAATACCGGCTGACAGTGTGACTGACCCAAACCTAAGGAAAGCTTTGATTATGTACAGACTCAGTGGAGCATAGCCTTGCTATTGAGAAAGGCCGCCGAAGGCAGACCCGGCTCTCGATGAGAAGACAGGCTATGTGCACACGCCCACAAAATGAGGTGGAAACTTGAGCTGCACTTCCTAACCTCCTGCCAAATGTATGATCATATTAGAGACACCTATCTGATTACACAGACCACAAAGAATCAGAAAAATCAAATTGTGATAAACTCCCTTATCTATTAGGTGAAATACCACAGTGTGCCATTACAGCAGCAAGATTTGTGACCTGTTGCCACCAGAAAAGGGCAAAAAGTGAAGAACAAACACCATTATAAATACAACCCATATTTATGTTTATAAATTTTCCCTTTTGTACTTTAACCTCTTCGGGATAAGTATCCCGTATACGGGACGGTTGAGCTAATGTGAGCTAATGTTTTAGCATGACTGTTGTAAGTAACATAGACATGTCTTCTATGGGCAGAAAGCTTAAATTCCCGTTAATCTAACTGCACTGTCCAATTTACAGTAGCTATTACAGTGAAAAAATATTGTTTGAGGAGAGTGCACAACAACAAAAAACGTATCACGGCAACTGGTTTGATACATTCACCTCTGAAGGTAAATAATGTACTTACATTTAGTAATATTGCTCTGATTTGTCATCCTAAGGGTCCCAGAGATAAAATGTAGCATAGTGTTGTCTCTGGCTACACACCCAACCCGCCCGGCCATCTAGATGTGTGAAAGTTAGTGTATAAGCTAATGACCCATCATGTATGACGTTCCCGGGAGTGTGTGGCAACGTACATTTGTATTACCATTATCATTTATATGTTCTTGTCATGCCCTGGCCTTGAGAGAGCCGGTTGTTTTTAGTTGGTTTGGTCAGTGTGAGAATCTATGCTGGAAATTCTATGTTTGTGATCTAGGTATTGTATTTCTATGTTTGGCAGGTGTGATTCGCCAATCAGAGACAGCTGTCGCTCGTTGTCTCTGATTGGGGATCATCTAAGTAGCCTGTTTGCCTACCTTAGTGTGGGATCTTGTTTCGTGTGTAGGCGCATTCGCTTTGAGGACTTCCCGTTCCGTTGTTTTTGTATGTTTATTCTATAAAAATAAACATGTTCGCATACCACGCTGCACCTTGGTCTGACCCGTCTCTCAACGATCGTGACAGAAGATCCCACCAAAAATGGACCAAGCAGCGTGCCCAGGAGCAGCAGACACCCAGGCAGGAGAGGAACACAGAAGGCGCCGGCCGAGGAGGAAGCTCGAGAGACAGCCCCAATATTTTTTTGGGGGGGGGGCTAAAAGGGTGGTCGGGGATCGATAGAGAAGAGCCCCGACCACTGCACTTGTGGGGGCTCAAGGAGGAGAAAAGGACTGGTACAGTCGTAGACCTCCAGTGCCGGTTCCCAGTCCGGAACGCCTCGTTCCTGCTCCTCGTACCAAGCCAGTGGTGCGTGTCTCCAGTCCGGTACGCCCCGTACCTGCTCCACGCACCAAACCAGTGGTGTGTGTTCCCAGTCCAGTACGGCCCGTCCATGCTCCTCTCACCAAACCAGTGGTGCGTGTCGCCAGCCCGGTGCGCCCCGTACCTGCTCCCCGCACCAGGCCAGTGGTGCGTGTTCCCAGTCCGGCCC
This sequence comes from Coregonus clupeaformis, assembly GCF_020615455.1. Classification (NCBI taxonomy): domain Eukaryota; kingdom Metazoa; phylum Chordata; class Actinopteri; order Salmoniformes; family Salmonidae; genus Coregonus; species Coregonus clupeaformis. The sequence continues at coordinate 17,618 of NW_025538284.1, read as the reverse complement.
GGCCCGTTCCTGCTCCTCGCACCAGACCAGTGGTGCGTGTCCCCAGTCTGGCCCGGCCCGTTCCTGCTCTTTTTGCACCAGACCAGTGGTGCGGTCTCCAGCCCGGCCCGTTCCTGCTCCTCGCACCAGACCAGTGGTGCGTGTTCTAGTCCGCCCGGCCCGTGCCTGCTCCTCGCACCCGGCCAGTGGTGCGTGTTCCCCTAGTCCGGCACGGCCCGCGCCCGTTCCACCGGTGCCTGGTCCAGCACTGGTCAGCTGCTCCACTCCGGTGACCAGAGCAGTCCGCTCCACCCGGGGTGCCTAGTCCAGCTCTGGTCAGCGGCTCCACTCCGAGCCAGAGCAGTCCGCTCCACCGGTGTCCAATCCAGCCCGGTCAGCGGATCCATTCCCGAGCCAGATGAGTCCGCTCCACCGGTTTCTAGCCAGCTCCGGTCAGCGGCTCCACTCGAGCCAGAGAGTCCGTCACTGGTGCCCAATCCATCCCGGTCAGCGGATCCATTTCGAGCCAGAGCAGTCCGCTCCACCGGTTTCCAGTCCAGCTCCGGTCAGCGGGGTTCCACTCCGGAGCCAGAGCAGTCCCGCTCCACCGGGGTCCAGTTCGCTCGGTCAGCGGCTCCAGTCCAGACCCAGACGTCAGCCCCTCTCCAGGTTCGGGGTCTCCACTTCAGGGTCCAGACAGGGCTTGGTGTGCATCGCGGGAGGATTGCCGATCCAGGCCCAGACATCGCCCCCTCTCAGGTTCGGGGCTCTCCCACACCAGGCCAGACAGGGCTTGGTGCATCGTGGGAGGAAGGAGAGGGGAAGCATCGCGCCAGGTCCAGACCAGACCAGGGGCGCAACGGGGAGGCTGAGAGGAAGAGGTCGGTCGTTACGTTGTTTTTTGTATGTTTATTCTATAAAATAAACATGTTCCGCATACCACGCTACCTTGGTCTGACCCGTCTCTCAACGAGATCGTGACAGTTCTCTATAGTTATGTACTCGAAAATGTATCAATTGACCAATTCGGCACATTTGGGCAGACTTGATACAAAGTAGTCCAGTTTTGCAATGTTTCACTTGATAAATCTGAAACTTTGCACACAAAATCTAAATTGCGCCTAAACTGCAATATTACATTGTGGCCTTTCTCTTGCATTTCAAAGATGTTTGTATTATATTTTACCAGATCTAATGTGCTATATTCTCACCATTAATTTCACACTTCCACAAAACTTCAAAGTGTTTCCTTTCAAATGGTATCAAGAATATGCATATCCCTGCTTCCAGGTCCTGAGCTACAGGCAGTTAGATTTGGGTATGTCATTTAGGCGAAAATTGAAAAAAGGGGTCCGATCCTTAAGAGGTTAACTATTTGCACATCGTTACAACACCGTACATAGTCATAATATAACATTTGAAATGTCTCTATTCATTTGGAACTTGTGTGAGTGTAATGTTAACTGTTCATTTCAAATTGGTTTATTATCTATTTCACTTGCTTTGGCAATGTAAACATCGTTTTCCCATGCCAATAAACCCCATTGAATTGACTGTCTGTACAGCTGAAACAGCAGGTACATCTGGAGGAGAGAGGTGAACAGGTTTTACTCTGATTTTACTGATGCAGTTCAGGATTGGACAGACACGCTGCAGTACTTTATGGGTGGTGTGTGTGTGTGTGTAGTGAGTGTGTTTATGTGTGAGTGTGTTTATGTTGGAGTGTGTGTTTGTGTGTAACAGCTGCTGCTTGTTGTTATTGATGTCCCTGGAACATAAGACAGGATCACATCCTCTAAGCCAGGCATGAATAAGTTATGATGTCAGCTCTGTCTTTTAAATGTTTATAGTGTCGTCTCTGCAAAGAGGAAGTAGTCGTATTTATCTCTTCAGCAGCAGTGATATTTAATGAAGCAATTCTAGATTGAGAAATGCTTATTTACTTGGAAGTGGTGTTGACTATTGTAGAAAAGGCTTTCATTTTCTTTAGACTTTTTTAGTTAACAGACCATTTAATTGCAGGCATCTCAGAGCCATAAAGATGAATAGAGATTGCAAAGTATCAGTCCTTAGATGGCGCTTCCCGGATGTTATATAGCCTGTTGGTGTCTTGTTTTGTACGCTTTTTGTACAAAAATAATAAAATGCAGGACGACAGGATATTTATAAACGTAGCTCTTTATTAACTAGCTATAACGTGCATGTCCATGTGTCTCTGGCCATGATCATCTTAGACCAGACCTCACCACCTGGGTGGTCTTAACCAATCATTGCACAGTATGATGCATCCAATTACAACCAGTATGGTGACATGTATGAATATTATCCCACCTTCTTTTAAAAAAAGAAAAATATGTGGAACAATAAAGCGTTTCTTTGAATATATGCTCTGTAGTTTGAACTCGAGGGTAAGTAACCATTTAAAACTGCACCAACTGCATCAACATAACAGACAAACAATGATTCAGCATATTGTTATTTTTAGAACAAATATTTCTCAGCAACTCAGCTTTTCACTGTAGCAATGACATCTCAACATATCAAACAAATACAATACCAAAGCATTTCGGCAAGTTAACTTTCAATAACAAGTTTACAGTCTGGAAACTCTTTTAGGGACAGCGATCCGCTTACACCCTTTGAATTTCACAGGTCTAGGACAGCTCAGGCTTACCTCTTCCTGACCTTGTGTGATATGAAGCTGAGCATGCTTCTGTGTCAGTCAACAGTTCTTGTGGTGTTGCAGGTAAGTATGGTGTATGTTGTGGTTGTGTCTGTGTTTAGTCCATCCCGTCTTCTCTTTCAGGGGAACAGTTCATCTCGTCAGTGTGTTGTTCTTTGTGTTCAGTAGGTGACACGATTGCGGGGTACACCGCTCCTTCTGCGGTACGAACGGGATATGAACGTTCAGTGTCAGCTGGTTGGATGACGACTGCTGGCTTCCAGTAGCCATGCTCCTGGATTCTAACATGACTCTCCGTCGTTCAGTGGTGGCAGTGGTCTGGCTGACCTGTCGTAGTATCACTTTTGCTGTTGCTGTCTCTGTGCACGTTTTGCATGCACTTCCTTGTAGCCTACTTGACCTCAGGTTGCAGCTGCTGGTTGGTGCTAGGAGGATTGAGCGTAGTCTGCGGCTCATCAACAGCTGGGCTGGTGATTTGAAGTTGTCAACTGAGTGTTATGCGTATTCAAGGAGACTGAGGTAGGGGTCTCTCTTGTCCGCTTTTGCTTTGTCCATGAGTGATTTAGCGATCTGCAAGATTTTTTCAGCAAGGCCATTACTTTGAGGGAATGTGTGGGCTTGTCGTGACGTGTGTGAACTCCCATGCTTTTGTGAAGGATTCAAACTCATTTGATTTGTAACAGGGCCCATTGTCAGATATTAAAGTCTCTACAATGCCATGCCTGGCAAAGGCTGCTTTCAGCTTGTGTATCACAGCTGCAGATGTGGTGCTGTGAAGCTTGTCGAGTTCAAAGTATCTGCTGTAGTAGTCCACTGTTATAATGTAGTCCTCGTTGTTCCACGTGAACAGATCGGTTGCCACGACCTGCCAGGGTCGGTCTGGGATACGTGAGGTAACATTGGCTCTTTGGTGTTCGAGGGGCGTCGTTCAAGACACGTGGGGCATTTACCAACCATGTCCTCTATTTGTTTGCACATTCCGGCCCAAAACAAAATGTCCCGTGCTCTCTGTTTGCACTTTTCCATGCCCATGTGTCAGCATGGATCTTTGTCAAAATCTCTTCTCTGAGACTGGTAGGAATGATGATTTTCTCTCCTTTGAAAATGATTCCGTTGATCTGTGATAGTTCGTCACGATGGTTCCAGAACTCTGAGACGCTCTGAGGGCATTTCTCCTCTCCTCAGGCCATCCTGACTGTATGACTTTCCTCAGCTGTGTGAGTTGTGTGTCTTTTTCTGTTTCTGCTCGGATCTCCTTCAGTTTTGTGTCACTAACTGGTAAGTTGCTGTACACAGTGTGCACCTGCATGTCCATGCCTTCACTGAGGCTGCTGTCCTTGTAGGTAAGAAACTTCCCTGGAGAGGTGTCTGCGACAGGGATGTCTTTGCCTGGACGGTGAGTGATTGTGAAGTCGTATTTTTGTAGTTGAAGGATCATTCTCTGTAGCCTTGTGCGGGGCTGCAGCGCCCTAACGGTTTCCTCATGATTGATTCGAGGGCTTGTGGTCTGATTCCACAATGACTTGTCGTCCATAGACATGCTGATGGAAACGCTTACATCCGAACAGAATGGCGTACAGCTCCTTTCGATTTGAGCGTAGTTGATTTCACAGTCTGTGAGAGATTTGGAAGCGTAGCCGATGGGTTTTCCTTCTTGCAGTAGCACTGCCCTAGTCCATACTTTGACGCGTCCACCTGGAGTCTGAGCTCTTTGTTGGGGTCGTAGTAGGCAAGGGATTGGTCCTGGTTCTCTCGTGATCAAGTCTTTCACTTTCTGGAAAGCGATGTCGTGTTGGTTGTCCCAGAGGAACTCACTGGACTGCTTTAGCAGCTGACGCAGGGGTGCATTAGCATTGGAGAGGCTGGGTGCGAACTTGGCTAAGTAGTTGACCATGCCAAGCACTGTTTCCAGCTCTGCGCGGTTCTTTGGTGGCTCCATTTCCTTTATGGCTGAGATCTTCTGCGGATCTGGCTTGATTCCATTCGCTGTGAGAAGATGCCCTGAAGTAGCTGACCTCTGTAGCGCCCGACTGTGCTCTTCTCGGGTTGAGCCGGACTCCTCTCTCGCGGGACCTTTGCAAGCATCGCGCTGAGGTTTCTGTCGTGTTCCTCTTTGGTTCGACCATAGACAAGGATGCGTCCACAATTGCCACGACTCCGTCGAGGCCTTCGACACCTCGTCGATCTTTCGCTGAAACTTCGTCTTGGGCTGAGATAATCCCAAAAGGCAGGCGACGGAACCTGTAAGCGTCCAAACGGTGTGTTGAACGTTGTGAGCTTAGATGACTCTTCTGTGAGCTTGATAGCCCAGTAGCCTGATCTGGCGTCCATGACACTGAAGTAGCGTGCGCCCGCTAGCTTGTGTGTGATGCCATCTAGCGTCGGTAAGGGGGCAATGGGGGCGTTTGATAGCCTTGTTCAAGTCTCTTGGGTCGAGACATACTCTGAGCTTGCCTGTCCGTGGTTTCTCCACCACCACTAACGCGTTGACCCAATCCGTCGGTTCTGCAACCTTGGTGACGATGTCAGATTGCTCCATGCTCTCCAACTCTTTCTTCAGACGGGCGCGGAGAGCAAGTGGAATCTTTCTCGGTGGGTAGATCACAGGGGTTGCGTCTGGGTTAAGGTGAATGGTACATTCTCCTGGGAATAGTCCCTATTCCTGTAAAAACATCAGCAAACTCCTCCATGACATTCTCTATCTCTACTGGGTGCTGTCACTGATAAAACTAGCTTGATAAGGTCCATGTCTAAACATGCTTTAAGACCTAGCACTGCAGGTGCTCGAGTGTCAACAACGTAAAAGTCCAACATCATGTCCCTTTCCTTGTATTTGCATTTGAGAGTGCATGTGCCTTTTACAGGGAGCTGTTCACCACCATAACCAGTCAGTCTGCGCGTGGTGGGCTGTAGCTCACACTCAGATGTCAAGCTTCTGTACTTACTCAGAGGAATAATGTTTACTTGTGCACCAGTGTCTAGTTTGAATTTTAGCTCTGTGCCTTGTCTTCCTATCTCAATGTCAGCAAAGGCTTGCTCTGTCTCTGATATCTGACTTTTCTGTGTCACTGAATCAATAAACAGTTCATCAGCATTTGACTCTTTGATTGACATTTCATCTTCACTCACTGTATGTACTGTTTTTTCCACGGTAAACTCTGCACACTTTTGCAAAGTGATTCCATTTTTCCACATTTAGTACACTGTTTGCCTTTAGCTGGGCAATTCCCCTGTTCGCCATGCACTTTGTATCCACAATATCCACATGTTTTGGGGCGTTTGGAGTCTGTGTCGCTCTGTTTTGGAGTTCTGTCTGTCTCCGTTCTGAAACATGCTCTCTGGGCACTGGAGGTGTGCTTTGATGTCTGCCTGACTGCGTGCACTGCTTGTTCACGTGATGCGCTCATGCTGCCGCCTGAAATGGTTTTCATCTGAACCTGTGCTAGCTCGTGAGATCTGGCTATGTCGATAGCTTTGTCCAGCGTTAACTCTGATCCAACATTCAAAAGTTTCTCTCTCTCACTCGCGGTGATTGTATTCCAAATACAATACGGTCCCGACCATCTCATCCTTGTTTGCATAATCACAGTCTTTCACAAGCAGACGCAGCTCAGTGACAAACTGTTCAAACGATTCACTAGCGCCTTGTACTTTCTCATGGAATTTGTACCTAGCGAAAATTGTATTGGTCTTTGGCAAAACATATGCTTCAAAACGATCGTAGTATGTTTTCAGTACCTTTGATTCAGCCTCGGTAAGTGTCCATGTGTTGTAAATGTCTCTCCCTTTTTCACCCGATCCAGAGGAGCAGGTAGCTGCACTTTTCCTCTTCTCCTCTTTCCTTCAGAGGACCCGTGGAACATCAGCTCCACATGCTGTTTGAACTTACGCCATGCATCGGGTAGATTTGTAGACCCCCAATCCATTCGAGGTGAAGGAACTCCAGCAAAATCCATCTTTTAGTCCTTTTACTCTGACACCATGTCTTGTTTTGTACGCTTTGTACAAAATAATAAAATGCAGGACGACAGGATATTTATAAACGTAGCTCTTTATTAACTAGCTATAACGTGCATGTCCATGTGTCTCTGGCCATGATCATCTTAGAATGACCTCACCACCTGGGTGGTCTTAACCAATCATTGCACAGTATGATGCATCCAATTACAATTCAGTATGGTGACACGTATGAATATTACATTGGGCACTACAGACCTCTATACATACCTGCAAGCAATTTCATTAGTTAAAAACCGGAGTTCCTTTTCGTTTCAGTGCCAAACGATCCGGGCAGTAGTACAAACTCTCATTTATCAGTTTATTTCTATCATCTGTGTGTCCAATACCCAAACCACACAAGTCAATGGAAATTAAGAACGACTCTGTTTGATTGGAAGAAATAAACGGGAAACACAGACTCTCTAAAACCGAACCTCAAGTCTCTGTCCCTGTCCTTGTCCTCTAACGGTATCACCTCCTACCTCTCCCAGCGCAATCAAAATAAGCAACCTGCCATAACAAGTATAGTCACTCGTGTTATATCTCCAGCAGGCTATTCTGCAGTTAGGCAAGAGCTGTTCAAGACATTTTACCCAGTGGTTTCTCTTCTATCAGTAGAGCTGATTCTAAACCAGGGGTGTTAAACGCATTTGCCCTGGGGGCCGCATTCAGTCTTCAATGTGATCCGGAAAATGTCTTATATTTCTCGCTGTCAAAATCTACTACAAATAGTCCCCTATCAATCGTTTGGAGAATTTGTAATGCTCCCTGACTGTCTAGATTTCATTTCAGTAATTATTAGCAAACTGGACACAGCCAAGAAACTGTATTAATGTAGGGCCATTATAATTTTAACACAGTTTAGATTTGGTTTCGCATTAGCATACACATTAAAAGTCCCAATGCAACATTACACCTCACTACTCTATTTTTCGAGTTATCAGAATTCAGAAAATGCTAGCTTAGCTAGCCAACCTCCACGGTCGATATAGCTATGTAGTAAGCCAGAGAACAATTAGTCTAGCACAAGCAGGAACCCACAGAACACAAAAAAAAGCCAACAGATATAAAGTAGAGTGGAAACTTACCGATTGACGGCTGAGTTTGCTACCAAAGAAAGCCAAGGAGAGGCCTTCAGAGGGAGAGAGGCCGTTTCACCGGCCGAGGGAGTCCATTTTTTTGTATTTAACCTTTATTTAACTAGGCAAGTCGGTTAAGAACAAACTCTTATTTACAGACGGCCTACACCGGCCAAACCCGGACGACGCTGGGCCAATTGTGCGCCGCCCTATGGGACTCCCAATCACGGCCGGTTGTGATACAGCCTGGAATCGAACCAGGGGTCTGTAGTGACGCCTCAAGCACTGAGATGCAGTGCCTTAGACCAATGCGCCACTCGATATAGTAAGGTAAATCCACATTGAATTTACCCGGTTCAACTCCATCACTGCTGACACTAGCGACGTATCGGCAGGTCGGTAGGAAACAGAGGTTGCAGCCTTCACATTCACACTCGGCACAGCATCTGGTTTCAGTCGGAGTCTCATTCCGAATCCTGCCTTCCGTTGGTTATACTAAGCCATCGAAGTCCCCCGGGGGTGAAACGAGCACTGCGTACAGTAGATATGCCTGGGGTTCCCTTACTCCAATCCGTTCGCTTCAACCGGACAACCGGTACCACTTCAAACCAAGCTCATCCTTGTGGGCTTTACTGCACTAGCTACGGACGACGGAAAACTCGCTCGCTCGACTACCACTACCAATCATGCAGGAGAAGAGGAGATGCAGTTTTTCGTATTAATCTATATGGTTTCTTCTTCGTGGGTGTACATAATAGCACACCAATGCCAACACTTGGTCTTGAATGTAATTACATGCTAGCATGGCTAGTAGCTAATGTTAGCCAGCTGGAGATCGCTAGGTAGCACTGGTTCTCCATATGACGTTGACAATAGTGCGTTGTGAAGCACTCCTGGTGCCAGTAGCTAAGATTATGAAGAACTCCTGGTGCCAGTAGCTAAGATTATGAAGAACTCCTGGTGCTAGTTGCTGTGGCATCAAAATCAGCGACATGCTCACCCCATTCTTGTTTTGACTCACTGATAAGTATCACTTTGAGGTATTTGATTAAGTACCTGAATCATACTTTTTGTAAACCTTATTTGAAGTAGGTTTATGTCACCATAAAAAGGCATAAGATGCGTTTACAGTACTTTGATTACAACCAGAACCGTATACGTGTCCGTTGTATTGAACCGTTGTATTTCATCAGAAGAGGTGCCAAAGATGATTAGCCTCAAGCTTGATGCTTAGTAATTAGATGCTACTGACTCATTTCATCCTTGTGTTAATAAGATTTGGGTTTCTGTGGCCAGTGGGTATACTGTATTGTCTTCTCACTGAGGCTTCAGTTGATTCTGTCCTGAGCCACCTGAGTCTCCTGACACTCACCAGTCCTAAACTGTATACAATATAGTTGCTTTCTCACCGTTCATTGCCAACACTGTCTAATGATTTCACACAGCTCATGAAGCTTCTATTATAGTTCCGGTGACTCGTAACCTTTACATTCGCATTGTGTAATGTCGTTGGCATGCCTACTAGAATGTCAAATATGAATAACAGCCTATACTCAATCACATCTCTTAAGGCACACACACACAAATACACACACACACACACTCAACGCCCCCTCTTTAGCATAGCAGAAAAGGTCAATACTAGGCTGGTCCCTGGCCTCCCCTCCCCTCCATCTCATGTAGCACGGAGCTATATTGACTGACAAGAGGAAAGCTAATCCTAGCTGTTGCATGGAAAGGAAGGTAGTGAAGGAAGTGAAAGTAAGCCTCAGCCTCAGCCTCACTCAGAGCCAACAGGCTGGAGGATTGAAGTGGACCTCCAATATTTGTATAGGAGCAGCTTCCTACTGATTGGTAATGTCCCATAGACTACGGAGAGGCTTTAGCTAAGATAAACTGAAGGAGCACCTTGTTATGCTAGTCAAGTGGAGGAGATGGTGTGTGGGGGTGCGTGTTTGTGTGTGTGTGTGTGTGTGTGTGTGCGTGCGTGCATGTGTGCGTGTGTGTGTGTGTGTGTGTGTGTGCGTGTTTGTTTGTGTGTGTGTGTGTGTGTGTATGTGTGTGTGCGTGTTTGTGTGTGTGTGCGTGTGTGTGCGTGTGTGTGTGTGTGTGTGTGCGTGCGTGCAGATGGTCTAGTCTTGGGGGTTGGGGCTGCTGCTGGTGTTATGAGTGCGTTCTATTAATGCTGGGGATGAGAGGGGGGATCCTGTAATAGCAGCTCTTTGCTTGGGATGAAGAAAGACCTCTCCACTGTCCAATTTGCCTGAGTAGTATGTTGGCCATTTTGCTTTTTCTATGCGTAAAAATTGGCATCGACCATTGTCAGAGGTAGATACTGTCTGTGTATGTAGTTTTGCCTGAGATGCTTTAGGTAAATATTGATTATATTTATTTAGGCTATGCAGCATGTAGAAGCTTGGTCTTTAGCGTGGTCTTTAGCGTGACGTCATCCAGTGTACTATAGTGGTCACATGGTCTTATGTGAGGTGCTTCGCCTCTGCTGCCTGCGTGATTGGGGCGAGGAGAATCACCAGTCCCCGGAAGATGTCTACTGTCCCTCATACCCTGGTAATATGAAAAATGTATGCACTCACTGACTGTAAGTCGCTCTGGATAAGAGCATCTGCTAAATGACTAAAATGTAAATGAAAATGTAATATCTTCTTGTAATATGCAACTAGAAGACAAGGTATTATACTGTATTATACTGTATTATACTATATTATACTGTATTATACTATATTATACTATATTATACTGTATTATACTGTATTATACTATATTATACTGTATTATACAGTATTATACTGTATTGTACTGCAGGTTTTGAGTAATAGGAATATTTTGTTTGCCTACTCTTCATTTTAATTTGTAAACAGTTAAGAATGGTTTCCTGAAATTAAATGCAAATTAAGCCTAGTGCTGTTCCAATTAAAGCAATTTCAATAGAGATTCTCCATTGAGCGTGCTTTTTAGTCCAGAACTATAGGCTTAATTTGTTTCTGGGAAAACAGCCCTGTATCTCTCACTACCTTGGCTGCTTCTGTGTGTGTCCGTAGTCATTTTTTAAAAAGTGTCCTCCTGGTGTTTAATCTGCCCCTGGTCGTTTTTTAAAGTGTCTTACACTCTTAGAAAAAAGGGTTCAAAAGGGGTCTTTGCAGAATGATAGGTTTTACCAAGAACCATTTTTGATCTGAAGAACTGTTTTGGAAGACAAGGGTTCTTTGTAAGGTAAACGGTTCTACCTAGAACCTTTAACATCCTAAGAACCGTTTTGAAAACCGTTACAAGACCATGGTGCTCCGCCTATGGAGCAGTGAGGGGAACGGCACCTCCGTACCTTCAGGCTCTGATCAGTCCCTACACCCAAACGAGGGCATTGCGTTCATCCACCTCTGGCCTGCTGGCTCCCTTCCTCTGCGGAAGCATAGTTCCCGCTCAGCCCAGTCAAAACTGTTCGCTGCTCTGGCACCCCAATGGTGGAACAAGCTCCCCTCACGACGCCAGGACAGCGGAGTCACTCACCACCTTCCTCGAGAGACATTTGAAACCCCCACCTCTTTAAGGGAATACCTGGGATAGGATAAAGTAATCCTTCTACCCCCCAAAAAAATAAATAAAAATAAAAATAATAATAATAATAATAATTGTAAAGTGGTTATCCCACTGGCTATAGGGTGAATGCACCAATTTGTAAGTCACTCTGGATAAGAGCGTCTGCTAAATGACGTAAATGTAAATGTAAATGTAAAGGTTTCTTTGATGATTCTTTGGAAGGCAAGAAGGGTTCTACATAGAACCATATATCATATTTCCGAGCATGCTCTATTGCAGGGTAATTTTTCATTGTACATTGATTGGTTGATACATTTGATGATACCCAAAGATAAATAACAAACATCTTTTAAAACTAAACCAATCTGTTAGTAGTTGGACTTATTTCACCCACTACTGAGATGGTTGTTCCAGATTAGGTCATTGAGGAAGTCTCAGTATTCAATCTTCCCTACCCTAGCAGTCATTCTGAAAGCAGGTTACGGGTGATTAAATATCCCACTTGTTGAATATCCTCAGCCTCTAACTGGATTCCAACACATCACTTTGCAAGCCAGCATAATGTGACTTGTATGCCTGATATGGCCTGTAAACCAGGGGTTTAGGTTATAACTAGGCCCTCAACGTAAGGCCTTATGATATACAGTATATAATGTATTGTCATAAAAAATTATAAGGCTGGTGGAACCTTTCATAGAGGGTTATAGGAAGAACATTTAGATAATAAAATGGTTATTGGTAGAACCTTTTATGGAGGGTTCTAGGTATAACCATATATGGGGGTTCTATGAAGAACCCTACATGGAGGGTTCTAGGCAGAACCCTCTGCAAAGGGTTCTACCTAGCACCAAAAAGGGTTCCACTATAGGGGACAAACCGAAGAACCCTATATGGTTCTACTTAGCACCTTTTTTTCTACGAGTGTGGTTGACTGTTCCTGGTCGTTTAAAAAATGTCCTACCTGGTGGTTGACTGTCCCTGGTCGTTTTTTAAAATGTCCTCCCTAGTGGTTGGGAGGTTGACTGTTGATGTCAGTGGACCTAAAACACCATTGGTTTCACCACAGGGGCAGAGTGGATCAGGTTGCACTGAGCTTCATGTTGAGAGCACAGTTCCATTCAGTAGTGGGAATGCTGCCTATTTTAGACAGGTGTCATGACTGTCCTGTCTGAGGATCCAAGGCCTCAGATCAGCTTGGCAATGGCCAACAATAACCAGACCCCTTTTCACCTTTCACCCACAGAAGAGGTGAGGTTGACTGGGCCGTTTTTGACACCTTAACACTCGGTGGTAAATTAGGCAGGAGGGGAATCTCTCTCTTGCTCTCCAGTATTGATTGGAATGTCCCTTTGTCTCCAGAATACTTTTGCCGCCAAAACTCTAACGTCCAAAAAACTGAATACTGGAACAATATTTCTTAGATAAGAATGTGGGGAATGGTCAGTGGGGACCTAAAGAATAATCATGATGTCATTAAGAATGGTATCAAGAAAATACTGGAACTTGAGAGTATACACACTGTATGTGTCAGGTTTTCATCCTTTACGTTGTGTAGGGAAACATGAACAATTTATTTGTTAAGATAGAAATGTGATTTTAATTTTCTAAGGAGATCATAGTTTTGATGATACTTTGGACCAGTCAGTAGCCATGCCCCGAGTGAGCTCAGAGATCGTGTCAGCATGATGGAACGCCCCTTTTACCAAGAGTGCGTAAAGGCTTGAAAGACAAATTAACATTATACCAGAAAGACGTGAGACGGTGGTCTACACGTTTGAAAATGGTTGGAACGTTGAACCTCAACATGAGGGGAAGAAGATCAGGCTGCAGCTGTGCGCGTAAAGTGGTTAAAACTCTGACAAACCACACGAGGTGGAAAGGAGAAGAAAGCTCCTCTCTCAGACAATCACTGGTACATCTGAGTATCTGTTCTTAGGAAACATTCCAACACAAGCAAGGATAACTAAGAAGAAGGACATTGTGACCTCTTGTGGACAATCAGAGCCCGACTGTCACGGTTTTGGGCCGAGGCTGCCTCTCTCCCTTGTTCGGGCAGGCTTCGGGCGTTCGGTTCTCCGAATTCTAGCTGCCACCGCTAGATGTTTCTTGTTCGTTTGCTTTTGTCTGTTTGTTTACACACCTGTTTCTGTTTTGACGTAATTAGTGTCCTATAAGTTTCTCGTTGTGTTTGTCTAGTGTTGTGTGATTGTTTCGTGTCAGGTGTTTGTGCGTATCCTTTGTTTTCGGTACGCCAGTTCTATTTGCTTCCTCCTCGGTTGAGGAGAGTTTTTGCGCTCTGTATTTGTGCGCTCGTGTGTGTCGCGTGTGTGCGTCTGTTTGGCCTCAGGCCGCCTTTTTGGATTATTTTGCTCAAGTAAAGTCTTGTTGGACTGTACATCTGCTTCTGCGCCTGATTCCACACCACACCATTTCAACACCCTTGACAACGACAGAGCTGAGTGAAGACCCAACCAACCCCTTTTTCAAGCTTGGGTCAACAGAGATAGACGACGAACAAAGACATCCACACGTAAATACATTCATGATTTCTTACTCCAAACGGGTGGTGGTTCGTAAAAGCAAAATATTATGATTACCCTTGAGAGTAGTTTCCAAATGTATCAACGATAAGTGCCTCTCTCTCTCTCTCTCTCTCTCTCTCCCTCTCTCTCTCTCCCTCTCTCCTCTCTCTCTCTCTCTCTCTCTCCTCTCTCTCTCTCTCTCTCTCTCTCTCTCTCTCTCTCTACCACTCCCTCTTTTGGTAACAAAGCAGTCATGTTGTTGTTAGTCCGCTAGGGACTTTTTTCTCGTTATTAAGTGTGCATGTTATTCTGTGTTGTTATTTAGTTAGCTGGTAAATAATTAAGCCAATTTTTGTAGTACTGAATCATAAGTAAAGCTGGGGTTTGTGCAGATCCAAGAAGTCTACGACCGTTCAGAATGAGACTGATAAGAGGTAATGATTAATACGTTGACTGTTTTATACATTGTGTGATGTCACGAGAGGCTGTGTCCTGGAGGGACGTTACATCCCCCCTGAGGTGGCTGCAAACCCAGACAGCTATGGCTCCATCTGCTGGTATGGTCGGGAACTCCACCTCTATGGCCAATCTTCCCACAGCTGGAAACAAATGAGAGCTGATGAGCTGAAGGTTTGGGAAGGGAAGAGACACACTGAGGGAGTGTGGGGGGTGAAGAGACACAGTTATCTCAAGCTGGGCTCTCTGGAGGACAAGAGTGCTGCACGTCCACTTCCATGAGGAATATAAGGATTTGGAGATACTTACCTTTGGGAAAGTCACTCACCTTTGGATATATGCACCTGTGGAAATACGTGTGGGACATTTGGAAGGACGTTTTGCTGGGTTGGCCACTGCCGGCTGCAACGTGGAATACAGTAAGACTGGGGAAACGTTATTTGAGCGGGGAGAGTTATGATTTTGGATGTGGAAGGGACATCCTGAACTGCTTAACCCTTAAAGAGCCACCAGAGAACAGAATTGTGTTATACTTTCGTTAGTTTCCCAAGACCTTTAATAAAATCCTTGTTTTGGAAATTGAACCTGGTCTCCTTGCACTACTTGAGCAATCCCGCTGAAAGCTGTGTGGCCCATCTCGTGACATCACAGATGGTGGAGAATACAGGCACGCTCAGCGTTAAGTAGTGCATGTCAGAGGAGGATACAAGGTTTGATCACCCAGTTTTCCAAGTTGGCCGTAGGCTTCCCGCCGACTGAAATGGAGGACATATTGAAAGCCCTTGTTGCTGGCCAGCAAGCCCAGATGCAAGCAAACGTGGCTCTCTTGGAGAACAAAAGAGCCAACCTTCTGAAGGCAGAGGAAATTGCAGTTGCAGAGACAGAGGGGGTTGTCCAAAATACCCTGCCCAATAAAGGCAAGTGACTTTATATCTCGCAGAGTGGGAGCACCGGTGACATTGAGGCATATCCTGCATGCATTTGAGGCCACGGCCACTAGGGAAGCCTGGCCCAAGCAACAGTGGGTTGGTCTGTTAGCCCCCTTTCTAACCGGGAATCGGCTGAATGCTGTCCGGACCTGGGCCCTGACCAGGTTACTGACTATCGAATGCCCTGAAGTCTGAGATCCCTCAGCAGATATGGACTCACAAAGTTTCGGTATGGCCCAGCGCTTTCACAGCTAGGACCTTCCAACCAGACCAACCTCCTGGGGCGCAGATGCATGAACTTGTCCGATCGCAAGGAAATGGCTGGATCCATGAGGAATACAGCAGCGGCGGTGGTGGAGCCGTTGTGGTGGATCGTTACCTACGCGCCCTGCCTTATGAGGCAAAAACGGTTCATCAGTCAACAGGCCTTGACCACGGCTGATCTGACTCGTGGAAGCTTTTTGGGAAAAGTACCAGGCCACAGCGGAGATCGCTGAATGCTTCGTAAAAGACCCCAGGAGTGCGGCCCCACCACAAATGGGAAGAACCCGTCCAAAAGGACTCAAGGTCTCGAACCCAGCCACGTCAGGGACTTATCCCGGCTCAGGGGGAGCCAGAAACCAGAAAGTGCGGTCCAAGAAGAGTACACCAGGAGGGGGAAACTCGACAGTGTTACCGGTGTGGGGGAGATGGGACATGATCTCCTGGCAGTGTGGGAAACCAGCCGATGAACCTATGCCCACTGCGGAGTCCTCCAGCTCAGCACCCACACACCGTTTTGCCTCGCTCTTGGGAGTCGTAGATGGCGGCCCAGATCGACCCCCACCTGCCCCGTAACTGTGAATCACCATGATGTGGAGGCCTTACTGGATTCTGGGTAGCCGGGCCACCCTGGTGCGTAAGGATTTGGTAGGGCCCAAGTGTCTGACCCCGGGAAAGTCCTCCCAGTTTCCTGTGTCCATGGGGGGACACCAGAGAATACCCGCATTACTGAACTTACAATGACCAAAGCACACGGGAAACCATACACACGAACGGCGGGGGGTGGTTGATTCCTCCGTCCCTGTCCTAATTGACGAGACTGCCCAGCCTTTTACCCACTCTGGAGAGTCTCAGGAGAGGATAACCCGAGTACCTCGGAAACGGAGAGGGCAAGACTCCATCCTGGGAAGGCTCCGGTGCAATCCTCCGAGTTACTCACTCCCGCCCGGGCTCTCGATAGGGATGGCAGGGTGCCCAGACCGACAGAGCGGAGCTACGAATCTACAAAGAACTGTCTGGTCTAAAGGGGACACCGCGGAGAGGTATCGTTTGTTAAAGCAACAGTTGTGGAGACATGAAGACAGAAGAATTAGATATCCTCCAGGCTAAACTCCAACAGAGCTCCTTCCCTAAGCAACAGGAGGAGCTGGAGCTTCGCAGGACCATCGAGGAGTGTGAGGAGACCCTGCATGCAGTGGTAAGGAGGTCCAGAAGAAGGCAGAGGAGAAGTACAAGGTGTTGGAGAACAAGATGAAGAATGCGGGAGGCAGAGAGGAGAGAAGGAACTGAAAGCTGCTCAACAGAAGCTAAACTCTGCTAAAAACCAGAGCTAGATGCGTTTCAGTAAGAAACTCAGGAGAGACAACAGGAGGCTGAGTCCTGGTCCTAGAGTTGGAGGAGTTGAAGAGAGACCCAGTCTGGCAAGCACCCACACGACAATGCGGACAGCCCTCTCCCGGCGTGATGCCTTCTTCGCTGCCTTTACCACGAGGACGTCGGTCCCGAGGAGGGGGATGTGTGATGTCACGAGAGGCTGTGTCCTGGAGGGGCGTTACATCCCCTGAGGGTAGCTGCAAACCCAGACAGCTATGGCGTCCATCTGCTGGCCTTATGGTCGGAACTCCACCCCTCTATGGCCAATCTTCCCACGCAGCTGAAACAAAGTCGAGGAGCTGATGAGCTGAAGGTTTGGGAGGGAAGAGACACACTGAGGAGTGTGTGGGGGGTGAAGAGACACAGTCTCCAAGCTGGGCTCTCTGGAGCAAGAGTGCTGCACGTCCACTTCCTGAGGAATATAAGGGATTTGGAGATACTTACCTTTGGGAAATACTCACCTTTGGATATATGCACCTGTGGAAATACGTGTGGGACATTTGGAAGGACGTTTTGCTGGGTTGGCCATTTAGCTGCAACGTGGAATACAGTAAGACTGGGGAAACGTTATTTGAGCGAGGGAGAGTTATGATTTTGGATGTGGAAGGAACATCCCTGAACTGTTAACCCTTAAAGAGCCACCAGAGAACAGAATTGTGTTATACTTTTTTCGTTAGTTTCCCAAGACCTTTAATAAAATCCTTGTTTTGGTTGGAACCTGGTCTCCTTGCACTACTTGAGCAATCCCGCTAAAGCTGTGTGGCCCTCTCGTGACATCACA
>NW_025538283.1:0-21014 GCF_020615455.1 Coregonus clupeaformis | reverse complement strand
GGAAGTGGTGTGAGTCCATCTCTGTGTGTGTGTGTGTGTGTGTGTGTGTGTGTGTGTGTGTGTGCGTGTGTTTGTGTGTGTGTGTGTATGTGTGGGTGTGTGTCCAGAGTTATGCTAACAGTCTCCCTCAGAAAGTAGGGTGACCACACTGCACCCCTCACAGCCTCCCACCATCATCACCACAACGTTACATTGTGGAGAACGCAGACGGAATCACAGAATCTAGACATTAAAACAGAATTAACAAATGTTCAAAAATGTATTGAACTTAGCAGGAAATCAACTAAATCTATTGAATTTATTAGAACATTCATTCATTTTCCCAAGATTATCATAAGACATGAACAAAATGCATCAGTGATTCGTATTTTCCTTCAACTTCCTGTCTGTGTGCGCATGTTGTCTGCCACTTTGTGTAGACGTTAGCTATGATGATGATGTAATGTCAACTGTCTTCTGGTAGATGGAAAGGCTTTCCAAAAAAAACGGAATTAAATGCTATCTACAAAGTAGCCTGGAAGAATGAGTTCATGATTATTTGCATCAATCCAGTGGCCATTTGTTTTATAAACTCTGCAATCACATGAGCACTACAGAAAAATCGTTAAAGGCCTTTGCAGACTGTACAATTTTAGCCGTCTTATGCCGGGCGGACACTACACAATTTAAAATCCCATCATCGCTGAGCCTCTCACAATAAACAACCATCTTTCCTGTCATTTTTCGTCTTGCCAACGTAATGGTGCGCACACTAAATGATGTGGCACAGACAGGGGGGTCACACACTACAAGATTCTTTACTTGGTCGTGAGGATTCTCGATACCACGCTGTCTCGACAAGGATGTGATGTGATTAGATAGCTAGAACGAGCTGTGGCTCAAAGCAGCCTCAAACGTTTTCAGTCAGACATTCACGCTTGCCATACAGAGTTGAAATATCTAGCCAATACATTTTGAATTAAATAACATTGCGTATAAAGAGCTTGTCAGAGCTGTAACTATTTGACACTTAGGGAAGTACAAACACATACTAGTAGTAGTCATCGCTCCTGCTCGAGAGTACACATTCTGGGTGATGCGAGACAAAGTCATCCTCTCACTGGCTCCTTTTCTGGAGAGCTCTCATTGGCTATTGCTGATCACCATTCTAGTCTCTGATCTCAAAAACTTGTCTGGGACAGCTCAATCGGTGCCAAAATCGTGTAGTCTACTCCCGGCTTTATGCCACAATTGTGCCATCCCAGACAAAATGTCCACGTCGTGGGCAAATTCTTAGGTTGGAAACGATTGTCGGAGGTCTTGGCTCGTACAGTGTGACATGGTCTAGGTCTGCCGATTAAGTACTGCTACGTGCGATCGTAGGCTTCCGACAAAGTTGTAGCAGTTTCCGTTTTTTTTTTTCCTTTATCTTTTAGAGTGGCCTCACAAGCCAATCGCAGAATGTGACGACAGAACTGAAGGAAATCGTACAATCTGGCCAGGTTGATATCATCATTTGAATTTGGTAACATCACACAGTGTGACATATGATAATCGTAAAAGACTGAATCAGATGTACAGTCTGCAAAGGCCTTAACCAAACAACAGTCTCTGGCTGTTGTTAGATTTTTCCCTGACCTCAAAAGTGGTCTCCTGATGTGGTTGAAGCATTGTTGTGGGCTTAGAACATCAAATTGTGTTGTTTTTCTATAAAATATATATATATAAATTTGTGAGTGATTTGGGAAAAAACTGAATCAGACAAAAAATACAACAGATTTTATAGGGCCCTACTTTCTAGTAATACACCAACACTACTACTCTCTATGGCTGGTTTAACATTTAAACCTCTAATATCAGTGGCACATATGTGTGTCTCTCTTCAGCCAGACTTTAAGAATGTCTCATGCAGCAGTGGCCCGATCATGTTCATCTGGTTCAGACCAGATTAGGGTAGGGGGGGTGCAGCGGAACCATACCAGGGTAGGGAGGGGGTGCTGCGGGGTGCAGCTCTGCAGGGCCCGTGCCACTTCCTGCCCCTTTCCTCCTTCCTGCGCTCTGCCTCACTCAATCGCTTCTTTCTACCTCTCCTGGGCTGTGCATTCTTCCCTGGCCAGAGCATTCCTGGCATTCTGAGCTGTCGGCCCACGTTCTGGGCTCAGTGGGAGCTGGGGGTGGAGGTAAGGGAGGGAGTGGAGGGAGTCCTGGTGGGTAGTTCTGCCCACAATAACTGTTACTGTATGCTTCCCCCTGACCCTGGGCCCTGGGGATGGACAGGTCCCATAGCGTGTGAGAGCTAACCTAGCTCTATGGTTGTTACAGCCCAGCCTGGCACCATGCCGCTGTTACTACACTACACTGCAGTACACAGATCCTATAGGCTCCTATAGCCTCCTGTAGCCTCATATAGCCTCCTATAGTCTCCTATAGCCTCATATAGCCTCTTATAGCCTCATATAGCCTCCTATAGCCTCATATAGCCTCATATAGGCTCCTATAGCCTCCTATAGCCTCATATAGCCTCCTATAGTCTCCTATAGCCTCATATAGCCTCTTATAGCCTCCTATAGCCTCCTATAGTCTCATATAGCCTCCTATAGTCTCCTATAGCATCATATAGCCTCATATAGCCTCACATAGCCTCCTATAGGCTCCTATAGCCTCTTATAGCCTCCTATAGCCTCCTTTAGCATCCTATATTCTCTTATAGCCTCCTGTAGCCTCCTGTAGCCTCCTATAGCCTCCTATAGCCTATTATAGCCTCCTATAGCCTCCTATAGCATCCTATATTCTCTTATAGCCTTCTATAGCCTCCTAAAGTCTCCTATAGCATAGCCTCATATAGCCTTTTATAGCCTCCTATAGCCTCATATAGCCTCCTACAGCCTCCTATAGCCTCATATAGCCTCATATAGGCTCCTATAGCCTCCTATAGGCTCATATAGCCTCCTATAGCCTCATATAGCATCCTATATTCTCTTATAGCCTCATATAACCTTATATAGCCTCCTGTAGCCTCCTATAGCCTCCTATAGCCTCCTATAGCCTATTATAGCCTCCTATAGCCTATAGCATCCTATATTCTCTTATAGCCTCCTATAACCTCCTATAGCCTTGTAGCCTCCTATAGCCTCCTATAGCCTCCTATAGCATCATATAGCCTCCTATAGCCTCCTATAGCCTCCTATAGCCTCATATAGCCTCCTATAGCCTCCTATAGCCTCCTATAGCCTCATATAGCCTCCTATAGCCTCCTATAGCCTCCTATAGCCTCCTGTAGCCTCCTATAGCCTCATATAGTCTCCTATAGCCTCCTATAGCCTCCTATAGCCTCATATAGCCTCCTATAACATCCTATAGCCTCCTATAGGACTGTTGGTCCAATTAAACCTGTGCTCTGGATGCTGTAATGAGTATCTACACTTTTTACTTTTAATAATTAATATCCATGTTAAAAACACACATTGTGTGACATCAGTATGTTTAGACGGACATGTATGCTTGTTGAAAGTAAAACCAGGATACCAGAAACTGCATATTCCAAGGTCAGGACATTCCAGGTTTAAATGTAGAAATATTTGCATGAAATATTTTGGATATATTATCGGAAAATTCAAAGAGACAATGTGAGTTTCCCATAAAGAGAGAGGGGGGGGGATTAGAGAGAAAGAGAGAGAGAGGGGCCGAGGGGGTTAGAGGGTATATTCTGATTTATAGCAAGCAGAGACCTGAATGTGCAAAAGGCAGTGCTTCAAATAGAGATTGCTGGTGGCCTCTGGTGTGATCGGCGACCCAAGGTGAGGCACTTAACGATTTATATCTCTCATATCCCCTCATCTTCCCTGCACCACCATGCACTGTGGCTGGGCTGTGATGTTGCTGAGCAGGGTCCTGCAGGGTCCTGCAGGCAGCCGCCAGGCAGCTCCTCACCAGCCAGGACCATCAAGCTTCAAGCCCCTGGCCCTTCTGACTGACCCAGGAACAGGGCTACAGAGAGGAGCTCACGCTGTAACCCCCTTCACAGCCAGAGTCATGATCTCACACAGGCTGGGTCAGAGGTGGGCTGGGTCAGAGGTGGGCTGGGTCAGAGGTGGGCTGGGTTAGAGGTGGGCTGAGTCAGAGGTGTGGTGGGGTTATGCCAGCCTGGCAGACATTTAACAGTGCTAGTCTGTACTTCAGTGGGTACTGTTGGATCCAATGTCTGTGTGGACCTGTATGTGTATGAGTGAGTGCAGTACAATCCAGTGCAGTACAATCCACTTAACTAGTCCATTGTTTTACCCAGCTATTCTGTACAGATGTGGGTCTCCTTTTTTTCTCGCTGTCACACACATGTTCTCATTCATCTGCAGGCACACACACACACACACACATTCACACTCACTATCTATTTCGCTCTTCTCAGACACATACACACACATGCACGCACGCACGCACACACACACACACACACACACACACACACACACACACACACACACACACACACACACACACACATACACACACACACACACAAACACACACACACACTCATATACAGTACGCAGACTCTCCTAGCCCCATAGCTGTCTGAAGCTGAGGCTGGCTAATGAGGAAATGTCTTCTCAGTTGAGTGGACTTGATGCCAAGAGGAAAACCTGCAGAATCAGCCCAACAGCTTCATCTGTCCAGCATGTGTGTGTATGCGAGTGTGTGAACGAGGCGTGTGTGTGTGTGAGCGTGAGCGTGAGCGTGAGCGAACGCTCCGCTCCACTCTTAACATATTTCACCACATGGGACTGGCGTTGACATCCCCCATGCCCTGGGATCCTTCAGGAGCAGATTTAGAGTGATTTTCAGAGCAATTATACCTGCCACTTCTGACTGGTAGAGTTGCCCTCCTCTCAGCTCATGTCTTCATGCTAGGGAACTGACCCAGTGGTAGTGCAGCGGCAGGGCTGGCTCCATGCTCCAGGGCCAGGGCTAGGGCCTCCTCGGCTCAGCCCAGGAAGAAGCCCTTTCTCTGGCTACAGCCACTGTGACCTGCAGTCTGGCAGCCTGGAGCCTGAATGCCATTTGCAGTTAGTGCGAGGTGATAATGAGTTGCCAGGCAGATTGTCTGTCACCAGTAGGCTGTGCCCTTGTTGTCTTGCTGGTGGAGGTGGACTGTGTGGCCCACAGGCAGGGTTTGGAGGGTCCTTGTGTAGAGGTGTAAATCACAGCATTACACGGGGGGATTGGTGACCTCCTCGCCACAACCCAGAGGTCATCCCCATATGTCCCCTACGCTCCCCTAGACACACATAGACCCCCACTCCTCATCCTCCCCAAAAGAGGTGCACAATTAAAGAATGTTGATTATCTTCCTAATTCTTTTGAATTAGCTTTTGTTACTCAAGCTTTTGCATGTTTTTCATATTTTACTATAATTGTGGTTTACAGAATGAGATCCCGAATTTAAACAAATATAAATGTGCTAACATTTTAATTTGTATTCCTTATATGTGGTCATATGTAATATCTTGTTGATGTTCTATGTGCGCATGTGTATGTCTATGCATGTGTGTGATCTCTCTGACCCCAGTGACCCCAGTGATCCCAGTCTTCGACAGCAGACTGTTTCCCCATCTCACTACTGTGCAACGGCCACAGCACCACCATGTATCAGAGGGGCCATAAAGGCAGGCCTAACCCCTCGCCCCGACTCCCCTCGCCCCCACTATCCCCCACTCCACTCCAGAGACTGGGACCTAATGAGGGATCCACCTGCCTCACAATGAACCCCTCACAGTGTCTAGTGGAGGACTAGGGGTAATAAAGGAGGCTAGGAGTGTTAGGGACAATTTGATCCGTTACAACCACGTTCATTACCACTTCAACTGCCATGTCCTCGCTGGCGTCCATTTTATCTGAATCAAGGTAGATGGCTAACACTGAGACTCATTTTCCATGTGAGGAGCCATCGCAGGGAGTGGAGCACGTCGCTCTAATTTCACAGATATTTCACAGAGACTCAGGAGAGCGGTTTAGTGTTGCAGCGCTCTTTCAAGGCATCATTAGAGGAGCACTGAGAGAGGCACCTGCAGGATGAGGCTTTCGTCATTGTCTCCAGGGGGAATAACAGATAGCAGAGGCCCAAGCAGGGAGCAGGGACAGACAGGGTAAATAAAGGAGCTGCTGTGGAGAGGAGAGGGAGCACACTGCACAGCTTAATCAGGGCCTGGCTGCTCTGCTCTGCTCTGCTCTGCTCTGCTCTGGGGGGACAGGGGTAGCTACCTGACTGACAGACAGACACGGATGCTTCTGATGCTTAGATGAATATAACTGGCAGAGAAGAGCAGGACACAGGAAGGTGAACCTATGGAGACCCGGAGGGAGGGTTAGCTACATAGGTGTGTGTGTGTGTCTGTGGGGAGTGTGTGTACAAATGTGTGTGTGTGTTGGCCTGTCATAAACCATGGGGGTTGCTGTAGTGGTAGGATTCCTACTGTCACTGCCCGTCCACGGCCAGCGTAATTATTTTAAGGGGCTCATCCCTCATCTCTCCATTAGCGTCAGCAGTCTGGAGCGACGCACAGAATCCTTCTAATTGATATGCAGTAACGTATTTGTCAACAGGAAGCGAACCCAGCTGGCCCTCTCTCTCCACTGGGGGGCTGCTGGGGATAGGTGGACAGCCCAATGAGGTGGTGGCGTTGGGGGCAGTGGAGGTGCGCTTGAGCACTGGGGCTGTTTATTTTTCACCTGAACCAAATGAGTCCTGTAGACAGAGCACTGACTATATGGTGAAACACAGTGGACTAACTGTAGGTAGTGTGATGAGAGGAAATAAATTGAATATAAAAGAAAGGCAGGTGTTTGTTGCGTTTGGATATGGTGATGCAAGAGCAGTGGATGGCCTCACCTCCACAAATGGTACAGACGGGGATGTTGTTGTGGCTGTCAGTCAGATAAGACAGTGTCTCTGTAATGAAGGATACGGTGGAGCTGGTACTCTCAGCTGCATTGTTCTGGGGTCTTGACCTTTATGTTCAAAGAGCCTCCATCAGAGCACCAAACCCCCTCGCCACATCCCTATCCCCCTACAGGAGCCAAGTGATGCTCAGTGATGGGTGCTCCTCTTTATGGTCACTCTGCCCCCTGCATAGTGTAGTGCTGACTCTCTCAAAGCACCTCTGGGCCTGATAAATAATGGAAGTGGAGAGGCTTTCTCCTCTTTCTCCCGCTCCGCTCCGCACCATCAACTCCCAACACCAGAGTTGACGACTCAGCTGTAAGGTGTCCATTATCTGGTGCGGACAGGGGAGTTGAGCAGGCTGGTCCCGTCTGGGGCTGTGGTGGTGTGTGTTAAGGCGTAGAACAGAACACAGTGGGTCCCCAGACCCCGCTGACAGCTCACTTCTACCTGTGCCCTTTCCAATCACAGCCGAGCCAAGGGGAAGACAAGGCAGCCCCACACCCTATACATATTCATAAACCTCAGTTGAATGTCATGTTTACCTGTCAAGGCTGTGATTAGGATGAACTATGATCAGGTATGTTATTGAACTCCACCACCCCTTGCAGACACCCATCCTAACCCCTCCCCTCCCTCTCTGTCACTCTCCTGAGTCTCTGAGGGAAAAAAACAGTCAACAAAACCATTCAACAGTAAAGCGTTTGATTCCCTCTCTCTCCGTCACTATTTATTGTAATGTTTCCCGGTGTTACAGCAGTAGCTCATAATGAATTCTGATAAATTAAAGGTTGTATTGTTCTGCTGCCACGGCTGTGCTTGATCATGATGCCAATTACTGGGGGGTAATTTCCCCCTCTGCATTTCGCTCCCTAAGATCTGACAAAAGGAACTTTCTGCAGAGTGGAACAAGTTGACACATGGGTGACAGATTCTGTTTTTAATTATTCTCTTTTTGATTCAACATTACAACGGCACATTTTGCATTTTCATTGTCTCCCAGCCCTTCTCCTGTTCCTTCTTTAGGAGAAAATCTGTTGACTCAATTGGAAATGTCACCCAGGAATCTTTAACCTGAATAGAAGAGTTTTGACTCTCCTTATATGAAATGACAGATGAGGACACAGTCTGTCTTCATCTACGTAGATGTACACAGACAAGCGCGCCTCTACCTAACTAGTGCGAGTCTAAAAATAAGTAAATAACATAAACTAACATGCTGGGGGGCAGATGAGAGGAGGAGGAGGGTGGGGGGAGGGGGAGGGGGGCACTGCTTTTTTCATAAACAATATATGAGGTGCTTTTTGCAAGTTAAATCCTTAAAGATTCACTGGCGGCTTTCCTCTCAGTGCCTTTTAAGGAGCGAGATTGCATGCGAAGGAAATGGCAAGTAAACATTGGGGGACAGAGGAGGGGGTGGGGGTAATAAACAGAAAACAAGGTATTAAGGAGATAACGGTTGACATGAAGATTGCCGCCCCCCTCCCATTCCTCCCATCCCCTACGCTCTTAGAAGAACCTTCTCCCTGAAGTAGCCGGGAGATGTTTGCACGAGTAACCTCTCTTCTTAACGTGCTCGGATCGCTGCGTTCCTTGTGCTGTTTGTTACCTTTATTGGCTGACATGGAATCACCTATCACCTAGAATCTGCGTAATACCTCTCTCTGTGAGAGTGACCAGTAATTAAGTTGTGCAGATCAGAGTCCCCTCTCTGTTATCACTGTAACAATCAGCCTAAGATGCTTTTTGACTGCCGGTTGTGCAGTGACCTGTGCGCGTCAAGCCCTTCTCTCTTTATTGGGTTGTCTTCTGTCCACACTAATGGCCAAAGGGGGCTGAGCCCAGGCTTCACCTGACCAGCACTCACAAAGCCTGCTCTCTGGAGCCGACAGGCGGAACGAAAATCACATTAACCCAGCCCAAACCAACAACCAAAACAGCACACATTCACACATACTGAGCAAACACAAAACGGGAGATTCTCTGTGTTTGGCTCCTTTATCAGTGGTAGGTGTCAGTTTGGCTCATCGTTGTTTACCGGGCATTGTCATAAAGGGCGTCTGCCACCCACACCCCTTTGTGAGGCCAACAGGAGGGGCCTTCCTGAAGACTAGGGGCTGAGATGATTTGGCAGGACGCCCTGTAAGTAACTAATGACATCTCCTGACCCATCAGTAGAGATGAATGATGAGTAAATGATGAATAGTAGATAATGTGTCTGCTTAGTTGCCTGTTAGCGTGATGACGCTAATATGGGCTACAGGGTAGTCTTGAAGCCCTGAAGGAATGATGGTTGTTGAATGGTAAAGGCCTTGATTCTGGGAATGAAGCGATGTCTGTTGTTGCCCTTGTGCTTTGTTTACATTGCATGGTAAGCCCTATCATTAATGTCTCAATACAGGCTTTTAGATATGCTCCTTCTTTTCACTAAATATAACCTTATGGATTTCGCTCTTTACATTCTGTTGAAAAGAGTATTGACCTGTTTTCTTTCGTTGAGTGTACGATAGAATAGTTGGTTTTAGTGCATTATGTCCCTACTGCAGAAGGTCTCCAGTCCAAGGCCAGCCATATCCAGTCCAAACTGCTCATTTTCAATTTCCCCACTTGATTAAGTGGGAATTAAATTTTCCTCTTGCGCTCACTGGCTACAGTTAAAGGCAGTTTGACGAACGCGGACCAGTTTAATTTTCCAACACTTAGCAGTAGCTTTGAGGCACGCCACTAGCGTCCTGACATATGAGGCTTTTGTCACAATTAAAGGGGTTCTGGCCCTCTGCCAGGCCACTGTGCCAGCCTGCTTCCCGGTTCACTGGACTCTCTGCTCAGCTGTTTGACTCAGTCAGTCTAGTATCAGCCATATTGCCCACCAGAGGACTTTATGCGCCACATGTCCGACGTGTGGACGAGTGCCAAACAAAGCACACTCACTCAAATCAAATGGCCCTGAATGGCAATGTGGGAATCTAGGCCACTGGAGCCAGGCATCTCAGACTCTGCCTTTAGGCTCAAAGGGGAAGGAATTGAAGGTGAATTAAAGCCAAATTAGCCATCACAGCCATCATCCATTGGCATGCTAGTTTTTTTCTAGTGTAGAACTTGAGCTAGATTTTTTAAGGCCTCCATCTTCCATCTCTCCCGTCTTTCATCTCACTTTGCAACTCTGTCCAGGAGGCATCCAGGCTCATTTATTTTCCTACCCTTCACATTGCACCTCATCATAAACCCCCTCCACCTCCACAATGCTACAGAGACTAAATCGACCCTCTGTATCTCCCAGCTGACGCTCCCTCCCCATTCCAGGCACGGGGAAGCAGTGGGGAGGGCAACAACCAGCCCTGGCAGTTTTTTGTTTTTATTTAATGTGTTTCTACTTCCATGTCATATTTTCTCTATTTAATTGATGCCCAGGCCTGTGCTGGTGCCCAGCGCAGCATTGAGAGGATGCTTCCTCCAAACAGGCCCTTATCCTCCTCTAATAGGCCTGGATCTCCTCTGAGGCCTTCAGCTGTGTCAGGCCACTGCTGCCTCACTGCACCTCTGGTTTTAACCGCTGCCGTGTAGCCCATTAGTTCTCTCTCCAGGCCTCACTGTTCCCCGCGCTCATCCCTCTGACACCCCTCCCTCCGCTACACCACCTTCCCTCCGGCCCCATCCCTCACCTCTGCACCCTCTCCGCCTCACCCCCCTACATTTCATCAGCCATAATATGAGGATGCTTTCACAGTAAACATTTTTCATCTCATTTTTCCTGTATGAGTAAAAAATCCTGCTCCCCTGCACCGGCCTGGCCTGTCTGTTTAATTTGTGTTCTGGAGGTACTGTAGGCCCTGGCTCACCCATCACTCCCTGCCCTGCTCTGCCTGCCTGTGCCCTGCTCTGCCTGCCTGTGAAAGTGTGTTGTTGGTGAGTGTGTGTCCGGCTGAGACGGCAACGCTTTGGTGTCCGCTGGTGTTTCTGGGCTGTGTTTGTCCAAGCCTGCCACCTCTGCCTGGGCTCTGCCTGGGTGGGACCACCCGGCTCCTGCAGCCTCCTGCTGCCTCTCCACATCAGAGGAAAGCTGAAGAATAAAAGAGACCAGAATATCTAAACGCCTTGAGGGCATGGCAGTGGACTCATGGGCCACCCTTGAATCATTGATAGATCTGCAAAGCAGTTTGTTCTACCGAATTTAACAATGATATATCATTATCACAACTTTGGGGGAAATCTATAAAATCAATGGGGACGCCGGTGGAACGGGATTAGTATTACTAAAGCGCTGAGAGGGTGTTAAAGCGCCCGAGTATGGATCCCAGTTGCGGCTCCGATCAATGGCGTTTGTGGACACTAAGCTCAATAACAAGCCTTCCAAGAACTGGGAAGAAGAAGAAAGAAATACATGTGAAAAGCACATTTGCTGGGAGAAGAGCTAATATCCTGTACACGCCCGGCTGAACATGAGCTGTGGAGACGTTGGCAAGAGAGAAAGAGGGAGTGGAGGAGTGGGGAGGGAATGGATTCCTCCGCTCAAATGGTACCAATACAAATGGAGGTGTCATTATAGATATCCTTACATCATTGGTATTGGCAGACAGGGGTAAAGAATGTAAAATACATTGATTTCAATGGGGGGGAACAAACCTGTTGTTTAGCGTTCGTGTCTGTATTGAGTGAATCGGATTGATTTAGAAATTGTGTTTCTTTTAAAAATGCAATCGATGCCTTTAGGTTATTGAAAGGGAATATATTTTCGTAATGTACTTTTTATCAGAGGAACGATTCCCTTCAAAGTGTCAATAATCATTGGTCTCCCTCCCCCAGAGTTGTAGAGGGTGAGTGAGATGACAGAGGCTGGATGGACAGCTCTGTTTGCATGCCTCCTGCATGGGTGAGGAAGGTACGAGGTGAGGCAAAGACACAGTAATTGGATCTGTAAAAGTCCAATTTCCTGTTTGGTGCCGAAGTCCTGACAAGATGACAAAGGATGCTGTGTTTAAAGAATGGAGATGTTTGGCCATAAGGATAGCATTAATCTTGAGGGGAATGACAGCCCAGTAGAAAGTAGGCATTTCCCTCAACACGGAACAAGAGGAAACAAAATGAGCATGTCCACTTTATCCTCACACTGCTGCTTAAAGAGCAACAGTCCAGACAGGCATGGATATCCTTCTGGGCTTCCTTTTATTAAAATCCATCACAGTGGCTCGCCTTAGATTAGTTGAGTGGAGATTGTTTGTTTAGATGGAATGGATGCTACAGCTTAGTAGTATTCCAGTTAGGAAATAAGTATGATATGGTCCATAATGAACATTGTGAGGTAATATCGTTGCCTCTGCTCAAGGGCTTCTCATATATTATATTGGCTTTTCCATTTACTAAGGAGATTTTGAATACTTGAGAGCAAATTGTTTTGAGTAAATTATCTCTGCAATTGCTGTGATCTTTACCTGATGTACCTTCATCAAAGGCAAAGAGAGCGAATATTAGAAATACAATATTTTATTTTTGTGTGCCACATTTACATAGCAATACAATATATTTCAGTTGAAATGTGTTCTATGTACAATCAAGTAGATTATAAGAAACAAAGACAGCAAAAAAGGTCAAACCTTGTACCTAAAATAATACTAATCCAGATAATAAAAATGTCACTGAAGGCTTCGGTACCGTCAATGAATTACATTAACAAGTGTACTTGACAAGAGCAGATAAACTGTTTTCACAAAATACTGTCAAACTGATGGCTCAGCCACATAAAATATAATTTGCTGTATTAATTATGAGTTTTAAATATAAACCCTGCCCAGATCACACTCACACACACACAGACTTGAGTGTCTCTGATTTGCATATAAAACGCATTTCTCCATCTGTCAAACCATTCTGAGAGAGCAACAGGACATTTTCTTTCTGTCAGAGCATCTGATTGTGTGCTCGCTGTTTGCTTTTAGATTGCACGTTCAAACAGTGACCGGGTCCCGGTCCAAAAGTGACTGTCAGGAGCCAGGGAGACTGGGAGAGGTAGTTAGTGAACTGTGGTCAAACAACTCCTGTTACCAGAGAACACAACTGGGCCATCTATCTCTCTACAGCGAGAGCAGATAACACCAGGAGGACAACACAACCCAACTCAACAGACTGCAGGGAAGAACAGACAGACACAGAACAGATTGCTGGGGTAGAAGTGAAAGACACAGCTTGAAGGGAGAAAGTAAAAGGCAGATGAGATATCGTGGCAGGAGAGGGGGAGTGTGAAAAGGGAAAGAGAGTTAGAGCCTTAACTACTTTGAATGGGGGCCAGTCTTTTCACCCGTGTTTTGACAGAGATGAGAGATGGAGGGAGAAAGAAAAGAGAGATGAGAGATAGAGGGAGAAAGTAGAGAAAAGGGCGTAATTAACCAGCTTAATGAGTTTGTGGCTCTTTTGTAAGCATGGAGTTTTTTTTAAAAGGAAGCCTGGCTTTTTAGGGTAGAAAATCTTCTCTTTCAGTGCTGTCAAAGAAGTTTCTGGCAGAGCAGTTATCACAGCATGTCAAATTGCTTCAGCTCGAGAAATAATTTTGATTTTTTTCCTGTTCGCAGAATGCTGCGAAACAAAAGGCCCCCTCCCCTCGGTCTAATTTGCCTTGGTAGGGTCCCTCTGGGTGGGGGGTCCGCGTGGACAGAGAGGGCCCTGTCTCCTTGGGGATTAGGGGATAGGGAGGTGTAGGGGTGAGGCGAGGGGCGGGGTGTGGGGGTGGGTGGGTGTGTGTGTGGGGGGGGGGGGGTTGAAAGAGCCTTCTAGCAATTTTACCCAAAATGCTGCAATTGTCCCAAGATTGAACAGTGCAGAGCAACAACGCTCATTTTCCCCTCTATTCATCATCTCTCCTGTATTTACTTATCTTTGTCTCAGAAGGGAAAAATCAAAGTGTTTAAAGGGCCCTTTCATGTGGAGAAAGGTTTTTAACAGAACACTCCGACTCTGACACGGCTGAGTTAAACTAAGCTACGGTTATGTTATGAAGACAGTATGAATGGCAAATGACTACTTCTCTACTTTTCATTGGTATTATACACTGAATTAGATCCTTGATTTCTTCAAATTACATTTCCCTAGGGCCCCAGTATAATGCCTTTTTTGGGGGGATGAGATGTGCAATTTTGTGGTGTCAAATTAGCACAAAGGAAATTACACCGTTATTCAGAGGAGGAACGGTTCTATACTATTTTTTACATCAATGTGCCATATGACTTGATGATTTTATTTTTCTTTGAAAATAAATCCCTTCATAAATGATGCATCTTTGGTGAGAGATCATTTGACAAGAGATAATAAAACAGTAGGAGCAGTGCTGGATTTACATTCTAATAAATGCAGACAAAGGAAGTTCATGTAGAAAGATATTTCTCCTTTCTGTTTGCAATGAAATAAACTTAATTGACATTGTCCTTTTCAATGAATGTCAAAGCTGACACAGCTGTACTTTTACTGAATCTACAAGAGATTTACTTGACATTAATGCTGTCAGCTCCTCATTTCTGGCTGCTAGACGAAGAATACTTTCAACATGTCACTACACCTGCAGTTACAGCTTCTCATCATAGGTAAAGGAAGGTTGTGGCTGTCTTTGATGATCAGTATGACAGTATTCTGGTGTGAGGCCCAGCTAGTCCAGGCCTGTCCTCACACACTGAGGCTAGGTGGGCTCAGGATCCTGGAGTGTGTGTACTGGGCCAGACCCTGAGCCAACCTGATGGCTGTGTCAACTGTACCAGAGATCATCCGTCTAGTAGCCATGCTGAGGAGGAATGAGGACTGCTGTATGGACAGTGACACGTTATGAACACAGTTATGTCTATACACCTGTTTGCATTGGGTGCTTTGGGACATTTCTAATATCATATTCTCAGCTATGTAAAATGGCCATGCTCACTAATAACAATATTATAGGCTTGCACATGCTGTAGCTATTACCACATGCACTTGAACATGTTCACACACACACACTAGACACACTAGAGTTAGTTTGTTATTTTTTGAGCTCAAATGCGTTATTTCTTGCTTCATCATTGTATGTTTTAATGTAATTTCTGAGTGGGACCGAGGAGAGGAGAATTGTTCAAAGTGGACCTTGAAATTAAATGGATGAGCCTCTTGTACAAATCTCTTTGTGTCCTAGGAAGAGTTGAAGGTTCATGGCTGGATGCACACTTGTAAAATAACAAGGCCATCCGGGTAATGAGTTGAGGAAACATATTTCAAATAATTCCAAACTCGGTCTTAATAAGTAATACTCAAAAAAAAATACTTGATTAGCGTTCGCCTCCAAACACATCTGTTTCTGTATGATAAGTTGGATTAAGGAATAAAGACAGACACCAATGTTCAGTTCAATAGCCTTGTTAAGCCTTGTACAAATCCCTACGCGTGGAGTCTGGGGAACAGTCCAACTAGTCGATTACCTATCAACTAGACTCCGTAACATCATCCTTTTCAATAGAAAGTGCAAACATAACGGCATAACATTGCGTTCTTAACAGTCAAGTCATAACAATTGAAAAGCATGACATTTTCTTTTTACTTCAGCTGTCATCTTCCTTTTTAAAATTTTTTTTTTTTTTTTTTAATTTTTTGAAATATTTTTTTTTTAAATTAACAGACAACAAGTTAAGTCTCTTGCTTACAGAGTAAGCCTGTCCGGTGGCTTGCACAGCCGACCCACCCGTGAGTAAGTATTGGCTCTGACAGGGGTAGGATTAGGGCCACGAGCTGGAGAGTTTGGTGGGGTAGAAGCTTCACCTTCAGTTGGCTCATGTCTCAATTCTGCACCCCCTTACCCTTAGGCCTGGACTGTGATCCAGCTCATCTAAGTGCGTGTATGGCATGTTCTGGTTTGTCTGCTCTGCTACGCGCAGATCCACCCGATTGCGACGATAGAGGGAGCCACCAACATCCACCAGGTAAGAACGTGGTGCAACTCTCTGTAGGCATGTGCCCAGCCTCCAAAGTCCTGTGTGGTCTCCCGGCAAGCGGTTTCATCCTTATAGTTTCACCCACCTCCAGCTCTGGTAGGTCTCGAGCAGTCCGGTCGTAGAAGCACTTAGCGAGCTGCTTTCTGTGACGCAGTTTGTCCGTGACGCCAACCATGACGCAGGGGCTCAAGTAGCTTGTTAGCTACGTGGATAGTAGTCTTCAGACGTCTGGACAGAAGGCGTTGTGCTGGGCTGCTGTCCATGTTTTCGGTGGGTGTGTTCCTCCACTGTAAGATCGCTTTCCATGGGTCGTTGCTGTCGCGCAAGGCCCTGCTTAACAGGTTTTTTTGCAATCTTGACAGCTGATTCTGCCTTGCCATTTGCTTTTGGGTGTCTTGGAGAGGAGGTCACGTGGTCAAACTCCCATTCTGAGGCGAAACGCTTGAACTGTGCAGTGAATTGTGGGCCATTGTCCGTGATTACCTTGTCAGGCTGACCTTGCCTTGCAAACTGCGCCTTGCAGCGCTTTATGACCGTCTCTGCGGACAAGTCAGGGAGCAGTTCAATTTCCCAAAAGTCAGAGTAATGATCAACGAGGAGAAGATAGTCCTTTTGTCTGTGGCTGAATAAGTCCATGCTGATGATTTGCCAGGCCCTTGTGGGCAGTTCGTGTGACATCATGGTTTCCTTTTGCTGTTCATGAGCGTACTCGTTGCATGTGGTACAGTTGCTGACAAAGTCTTTAATTTCTGCTTGCATGTTTGGCCAGTATAATGTTTCACGAGCCTGACGGTAGCATGCGTCACCTCCGACGTGACTGGAGTGTATGCGGGTAAGCATCTCTGGACGTAGTGATTTGGGAATAATGACCTTCTGACCTCTGAACAAGACGCCATTTTGCACACTGATCTCATCTCGAAAGGTCCAGTATTCTCTCACTGTGAAAGGTGTCTCCTCTTTCAGATATGGCCAACCTGCTAGAGCCATGGACTTCAGTGACTGTAGGTGTTCGTCCTTGTCAGTATGTTGCCTGATCTGGGCTAGGCGGTGATCTGTCACGTTTAAGTAGTCTGCCTGATTGATCTGTTGAACATCTTGTTGTTCCTGCTGTAGCGAACAGATGGCCTGCCGCTGATAGGCAGTGCCTCTACCTGTACATTGTGCTGTTGCCCTGCTCAGTGTGTCGCTGATGTACATCTCAGGTCCTGGCTTGTAAATGACCTTCAGGCTGTAGTTTTGCAGAGTCAGGAGCATACTTTGAAGCCTCTTGGGCGCGTTGAGGAGAGGTTTATTGAATATGGCAATGAGTGGTTTGTGGTCAGTTTCAGCGGTGACCAGCTCTCGACCATATAAGTAGTGATGGAATCGCTGGCAGGAGAAGACGATGCTGAGGCACTCTTTCTCAATTTGTGCATAGTTTTGTTCGGTGGGGGTGAGCGCTCTCGAGGCAAACGCAACGGGCTGGCCTTCCTGCATAAGGCAGCATCCAAGTCCCCTTTGGCTAGAGTCGCTCTGGATTGTGACAGGCTTCGTGACGTCGTAGTAGCGCAACACTGGCATGGATGAAGCCAGAGATTTCATCTCCTGCACTGCGGCCTCGTGCTTGGGTAGCCAGTGCCATGGTGTGTCTTTGTCCAGCAACCGGCGCAGAGGCTCACAGACTGCTGATAGGTGTGGCATGAACTTTGCAAGATAGTTTGCAAAGCCGATGAGACGCTGTACTCCTTTTGCATCAGACGGGTTTGGCATGTCGAGGATCGCTTGGACCTTGTCTGGGTCCGGCTTCAGGCCTTTTGCCGAGAGAATGTGGCCATGGAAGTGGACGTCTTTCACCTTGAACTGCAGCTTCTTCGAGGCCAAGACGAAGCTTAACTGATCGGCAGCGCTCCATCAGTGCCAGGAGCTTCACATCGTGGTCGCGTTCTGCTTCTTCGTCTGTTTCACCACAGCCTACGATCAGGATATCATCGGCGATGGGTTCAATGCCCTTGAGCCCAGCCAGTAACTCGTGCTGCTTGCGTTGGTATACCTCAGGCGCCACTGAGACACCAAACGGGAGCTTGAGCCAAGCGTTTCCGACCCCAGGGGGTCCAGAAGGTAGTCATGAAGCTGCTTTCTTCGTCCAGCTTGCATTGAAGGAATGCATCTCGGGCATCCACCAAGGTGAAAATCCTGGCCTTGGGAAGCTTATAGAGGACATCCTCTAGTGTCGGCATGATGTAGTGGGATCGTTTCAGTGCTTGGTTCAGATGCTTTGGGTCGATGCAGACCCTCAGCTTCTCTGGTTTTTTCACTATGACCATATTGCTGATCCAGTCAGTTGGTTCAGTCACAGATGTCATGTGGCCATCGGCCTCATACTTGTCCAGCTGGGCCTTCACAGCCACTTTCATTGCAATGGGCACATTGCGAGGAGCACACTGGACTGGAGTAATGCTCTCATCCACTTCAAAGTGTACCTCCCCAGGCACTGATTCAACGGGCATGTTGAATACATCGTCATATCTGCTGAGTATTTGTTCTTTGGACAGGGGTCCATGCTGGACATGATCCACAATGTGCAGGTCATTTGGTACAGTGAACTGCATCAGTCCCAGGCGTTCGCATGTAGAGCCTGAGAGGAGAGGATTTTGACTGGTTTTCACAATCTCGAACTCCAGCTTGTGTTTGCGTCCCCGAATAACACATTCGGTCTCAAAGGTGCCCATAGAGCTCATTAGTTCTCCTGAGTACAGCTTTAGTCTAGTATCGCTGGAAATAGATGTGTGTCAGGTGCCAGATTGATTTTGTCTTTTTGTAGCTCATTACGTTGCATGTAGCACCCGAATCCAGTTGACATTGTTGTTGCTTGTTGTGTAATCGTAGTGTCACAAACCATTTCTTCCCTCTTGAGTGTACAGCCCCAATGGATTCATGCATGTAAATGTCACTTTCACTGTTCAGCTCTGAACATTGAGTAACATCATCAACACAGTGAATCTTGCCCTCACTCACCCTTCTTTTTGCTTTTGAGACACACTTTTGCAAAGTGATTATTAGTTCCACAAGCTCTGCATGGTTTTCCATAGGCCGGGCAGTGCTCTTTGCCACGTGTGTGTATTCCCACAGTATTTACATGCTACGGGGCTCTCTGTGTTCACCGTTCGTGGTGAATTACTCTGCCTCGATTGGTTTTGTCTGAATGTCTGCCTAGCAACAGCGTGAACAGTATCAACGTCGGAGCGTGGGGTTTCCGTTTCCATTGCTCTCATTCTCATGTCAGTGACTTCAGCAGTGCGGCACATTTCGATGGCAGTTACTAATGTTAAGCCTCTCTCTCTCAGTAGACGCTGGCGCGTATTCTCATTTGCAATTCCCAGTACTATTTTGTCACGAATCAGTTCATCTTTCAATCCCCCGTATTCACA
Organism: Coregonus clupeaformis; assembly: GCF_020615455.1. NCBI lineage: Eukaryota > Metazoa > Chordata > Actinopteri > Salmoniformes > Salmonidae > Coregonus > Coregonus clupeaformis. Next base: position 1,755 of record NW_025538283.1, on the reverse strand, counting down.
AGTGGCGGATTTCTCTCTCAAACGGGTTACAAAGTTGTGTACTGACTCACCCTCTTCCTGTTTGCAGCTTCAAAACGAACCGCTCGTAAATTGCATTTCTGGCGGGTTTGAAGTAATTCTCCAATGCATCCAATATAGCCTTTGCATCACACTGTTGTCGTGCCGTGAGGGTGAGATTGTGCCGTAGATATGCCTGCATTCGCTGCCCATTAAACTCCTCAGAGTTGCCGCTTGTACCTCGTTGGGTTTCTCATGTAGACCGGTCGCCAGCGCATAGTCCTCGAATTCATCCCTGAAGTTGTCCCAATTAGTATTCCAGTCCCCTGTGAGAACCATGTGATTTGGTGGCGGAATGTTCGCTGCCATAGCAATGGAATAGGAGATTTCTTTGTCTTCAGTCATGGAGGTAGGTAGTGATGCTAGCTAGCCAGCTAACACGAGGCGATCAGTGTTGTGAGTAGGAAACGGCTTGTGTTCGCATATGGAACGTAACTGCGCCTATACTGTACTTAGCTACAAAAATAACAAACGTGTGTTTTCCGAGCCACTTCTGATACCATGTTTCTGTATGATAAGTTGGATTAAGGAATAAAGACAGACACCAATGTTCAGTTCAATAGCCTTGTTAAGCCTTGTACAAATCCCTACGCGTGGAGTCTGGGGAACAGTCCAACTAGTCGATTACCTATCAACTAGACTCCGTAACAACATCCTCCCCTTGTGAACCCTTGCACACAACATTTGGTTGTTTTATGCAGTATGAATATTGAACATTGCCTCCCTTGCTGGCTGTTTAGCTTCGCCACGACTTGTACAATTACGCTGGGTATAAAGGAAGGTGGTCTGAATGTCATTATCACTGGGGTTACCTGCCGCTCTTGGAGGGGAGCCATGTGGAATCAGCTCTTGAGATGGATATGCTGCCCTCAGATCAACTGTTGTATCAGTAGATGTGTAGTATGCTGAAAGGTCCCAACTAAATGAAATGGGGTCACTCCTGCACAGTTGGCACTACAGACAGTACTGAGATACAGACATCTAGACAGACACTACCAAGAGGCACCTCGTCACAGCCCACCCACATCTCCCATTGAATCTACAGCTCCTCTTCAGGAGAAAAGTCTCAAACAATTATATATTTTTCCTTCCAACTTAATTACTGATATTTCAGTGTAACGTGTGTCTGATCTGAGGGAGATAATTAGGTGGGATATTGAAGAGGGCCTCCAGGGGCCCAGGCCTGGCGGATCAGGGCCTCAGAGATGACGAGGAGACGCCATCTTCTCAAATTATTCTGGGGGCGAGTGCTCCCAAGCAGCTTATGCAGCGAAGGCCTGGTAATTAAATTATGATTTAACCTGCTGAGTGTGGAGCGGCAGGGCCAGGCCAGGCCGGGGGTGGGAGAGCACTGACAGGATTTACACTTAATGAAATAATAAAGCAGCACCAGCGCTGTGCGGTGAGCCATTCAGCAGGCAGGAGACTTCTGCTCTCTGTTTATCCACCTACCTCCTCTGCAACAGGGGAGGCTCAACCCAGTCTCTCTCTGTGTATGTGTGTGTATGCGTGCGTGCGCATGTGTGTGTGTGTGCGTGTGTGTGCACAGTACTGTACTGTAGGTATTCCTTTGCACAGTGTTGTGTTCTGTATGTTGGGGTCAGTAAGGTGTTATAATACAGCAGGTATTTTTTATATTTTTCATGTATCTGTGTGTGTTCAGTGTTAGTTTTCTTAAAGTGTGTGTTCGTGCTTGCA
>NW_025538282.1:0-21026 GCF_020615455.1 Coregonus clupeaformis | reverse complement strand
TTCTAACGAGGCGCTGAATCTGTCACCTTGCAACTATGATGCCCTGAAGTCTGAGATCCTCATGTGAACTCACAAAGTTTGGTATGGCCCAGCTTTCCCAGCTGGACCTTCCAGCAACCAACCTCCTCGCGCAGATGCATAACTTCCCATCCATGGCACTGGATCCCATGAAGGACCAGCATTAGGTAGTGGCGGGCATTGTGGTGATTGTTACCTCGCGCCCTGCCTTATGAGGCAAAGCGGTTCATCAGTCAACAGCGCCCAGCCGGCTGATCTGACCGTGAGCTGTGGAAAAGTTGAGCCACATTGGAGATGCTGAATGCTTCAAAAAAACCCCAGCGCCCTAAATAGAAAACCCATTAAAATCACCCACAATCGAACTCAGCCACGTCAGGACTTATCCGGCTCTGGGAATAGAAACCAAGCGGAGTCCAAGAAAGAGTACACCAGGAGGGAAACTAGAGCAGTGTTACCGGTGTGGGAAGATGGACATATCTCACAGCAGTGTAGGAAACCCCATATGCCCGCTCACGGAGTCACTCCAGCTCAGCCCACACCGTGTTGCCTCGCTCTTGGGGAGTCGTAGATGGCGGCCCAGATGGAAGCCCCCACCTGCCCAGTAGCTGTGAATCACCATGATGTGGAGGCCTTACTGGATTCTGGTGGCAGGCCACCCTGGTGCGTAAGGATTTAGTGGGCCCAACGTGTCTGACGAGAAGATCCTCCCAGTTTCCTGTGTCCATGCCAGGACGCAGAGGAGTGCCCCATTACTGAACTTGTTTTGGCCAGCCGGAACCTTGCGGGGTTGGTTATTTCCTGCCCTAATTGATGAGACTGCCCGTTACACCTGAGAGAGTCTCGATACTCGAGCAGAGGCAAGACTCATCCTGGGAAGGCTCTGGTGCAATCCTCAAATCTCACTCCGGGCTCTGATAAACTTGGGTACCCAGGCAAACACAGAGGCCAAACTCTATAATCTGAATAAGAAACTGTCTGATTCTGAAAGAACTGAGAGGTATCGTTTGTTAAAAGCAACAGTTTAAACCATGAAGACAGAAAATTTCTGCGATATCCTCCAGGCTAAACTCCAACAGAGCTCCTTCCATAAGCAACAGGAGCTGGAGGCTAGCAGGACCATCCAGTGTGAGAGACCCTGCGCAGTAGTAGGAAGTCCAGAAGAAGGCAGAGGGATACCGGTGTTGGAGAACAAGATGAAGATTGCGGAGGCAGAGAGAGAGAGGAACTGCTGCTCCAGCAGAAGCTAAACTCTGTAAACCAGGCTATGTTCATAAAAACTCAGGAAACACGTCTGAGTCCCTGGTCCCTGGGAGTTGGAGGAGTTGAAGAGCAGTCTGGCAAAAAAGCCACCACGGCCAATGCGGGCCTTCCACTCTCAGCGCGTGATGCGTGTCGCTGCCTTTACCCCTGATCGAAGGGGATGTGTGATGTCACGAGGAAGCTCATGTCCTGGAACATTACATCTGAGGTGGCTGCAAAGCCCAGACAGCGCTATGGCTCCATCTGCTGGTATGGTCAGAACTCCAACCCTCTGCTGGCCAAATTAACCCATGAGCTGAAACCAATCAGGAGCTGATGGGCTGGAAAGTTTAGAGAAGTGAAGAGACACAGTCTCCAAGCTGGAGCTCTCTGAACAAAGAGTGCTGCACGTCCACTTCCATGAGGAATCTAAGGATTTGGAGGTGCTTACAGCTTTGGGAAATACTCACCTTTGATTTGCACCTGTGAATTCGTGTAGGACATTTGGAAGGGCGATTACACTGGGTTGGCCACTAGCTACACGTGGAATACAGTATGACTGGGAAAAAAGTGTTTGAGCGGGATGAGTTATGATTTTGGATGTGGAAAACATCCCTAAACCTTACTACAGAGAACGAATTGTGTTATACTTTCGTTATTTCCAACCTTTAATAAAATCCTTGTTTTGATTGAACCAGATATCTCCTTTTTCTGCCAGAGCTGTCATGCAGCTGTGTAGCCTCTCGGTTGTGTATATGTATGTATGTATGTGTGTGTGTGTTGAGTCCTGATGTATATACTTATATCTCCTAGATATAACAAACACTTCTAAACCTTGTTTCTTGTCTTTTGCCATTTATGAATGTGTTATTCAATGCATTATCTGGCTTTTTGGTGTTTGTCCTGCTGAATTGTGCATTTTCTCCCAGTGTCTGTTAGATTGCATATTGAACCAGGTTTTCCTCTTAGGTTTTGCCTGTGCTTACTCTATCCTATACTTTTATCCTAAAATAACTCCTTATCCTACATTACAAAATCCCCTTATTTATTCACCATCACCATGCTTGAAAATATGCTGTGATGTGTTGTGTTTAATTCTAAACATAATACTTTGTATTCAGGAAGTTTAAGTTTAAAGATTTGATTAATTTCTGAGAATTGTTTTGCTTTTACTTTGGTGCTTTAACCTAAATCACCTTCATAACCTAATTTACTGTAACCCTCAGACCTACTAATGCCCTAGCGCTTTCCAGTCAGTGGTACTTCTGGTTCATGAGAATGTTGTAGCATGGGATACTATACGCACTCATACATTGAATACATTTACCCATAGGGAACTACATTACCAGAGAGGCCTAACCAACAGCTCTTCAACAACAAGCTCTAGACATAATTCACTCAAATACATTATGAAAAGAGGAAATCCCCAAAGCCAAACCAAATCAATTTATTTTTTGTTAGCCTTCACCTGCTGAACAATATGAGGGAGGCTGTCCTCTCTAGTTCTTACTGCAAACAGCGCAGCTTTGATTTTCCCCTCCTTCATATATAGTCCTATAAGGGGAATATAGATAAACAGAAATATGTTGGGGAAATCACATCTATCACAATAAAACTCTGCATCAGCTAAAGTAATGAATACCCAAGTAAATCATGTCATAATTAATCATGATTACTCCTTTATGTTATGCACAGTTCTAGCACATAATCACAGTGTTTTAGCAATACAGCAGGTTATCAACAGGCTATTTACCCCCATAGAGGATTAATGCTGAGTTTGTTGTATGGGGATGATATGAAGTAACTGGGCTCACTGCTGGTCAATTGCAATCACGTAGTTCTTCTGACATCCAACCACCGTACAAATTATTTTCTGCACGTGGTGCATGATTAGAATAATTAATCTCTCCATAAAACCACATAATACCTGATTTCTACATTTTTTGATATTGTTTGTTTGACTGTTTGTTTTGTGATTCAACACAGTCAATCATTATCAAGTCCCGTGTGTCCTGAGAATGATTTAATTGCACAAGTCATTACACCATAATATTATTCACAAAGATAAACAACTACCCAAGTGTTTCAATCAGCATTACAATAGCAATTCATTAGTGTTTGCTTTCCAGGCATGGAGGTGTTGCTTGGCAGCAAACATGCACAAAGATATTTTCCAGCTACATACAAAAAAAGGAACAAGCAATTGAAATGACAGTTGTACTACTTCACCTTAATGTGGGATTTCAGTTTAAATGAATACCAAATCCTACAGCCACAAATCATATAAGCCCACAGTGATTTATGACTATGTGCCAAGCTACCCTTTCCAAGGTCTATAGACACCCAGTGTTACACTTTCATACAATACTTATACCACAAGCAGTTGGTTCACATAAGCGGCACTTGAACTCACTTGTCAATGGTCAAACATTACATGGATGAGTTTCACATCTTGCCAAAATCATTGAAAGGGATGAGTGATACAATTATATTCAATATTTCAGTGTGAACTATTGCAAACTTGTATAAACATACACTTGCTGCCTTCTCTTTTGATATCTAGATAGTTTAGTAAATTACTGTAAATCTAAAAGTGAGTCTACTCAGTCTTTTAAATCTCGCTAAAATACACACTGTATCAGGTTATTGAGTGATGATAATTCCGACTATTAGCATAAAAATGGCATAGAGGGATTCAGCAAATAACGACAAAGTTATAACAGTTACTCTCAAACAACGAGAAATTCATTTTCCATCCATTGCCGTCAACCTCCATGGAGAATAAATGCTATAAGCGAAAGAAGGTTCTAATAAACCTTCAAAAAACGGTGTTTGTTGCTCTACAATCAAATACTCCAAGACAATTTGACTAAAATCTTTCTCTCATTTTGCTTCTGCTTGAAATGTATTAGAGGTATATGTACCAGGCTCTGTGGCAGCTGCGGCAGAACCCATGTAGCGCCCTTGTTGGAAGGCGTAACGCGAGATTGCCATTCAGTTGATAGAGCATGGCGTTTGCAACGCCCAGCGTTGTCGTCGATTCCCCGAAGGTGAAAAAAATAAAAAGATGTAAATTCGCTCTGGATAGGCGTCTGCTAAATGACTGAAATGTAAAAAATTTAAATTCAATCATAATTGTCCATATTACTGTAATATCTCAAGCGCTAAAGCTCTTGCAGGTGCATTTGAGGGCATTTCATCAAAATATTCAACATGCAATCCAGCCAGCAGGGCCTTGCCTGAGGAAAAGTGCCAGTTGAATCTATTTCAAAATAAAATAAATGGCAATAAAACCATTTGACTGGATCAATTTAAGAGTTGTACTAAACTATAATTCACCTAAGCGCCGACATACTGTACATGATGTGGAAGGCAACCCCCTCTGGACCCCAGTAGAGGAAGCAAGCCAATTGGTGCTGCTACAGAACCTCTTTGGGCCCAATACTAAAGCGTCGTAAACCATTAGGCTAATCAGACACTTTACTAGTTTGGAATACTGTACTGTATTGAGTCAGATTGATCTCTCAGTGTGTCCAGTTTACCCAGCACAGATATTAAGCTGCTTAGTTTTTGATTGAAAAATGTTAATTGACCTCGATATGAGAGGAGTTTTTAACATGATGAATAGGCACAATATCAAATTGCAACCATTAAGATTAAAGCTTGTACAGCTTATCATGTAGTCTACAGTGCATGATCAAACTCTATTAGTTAGAAAATGAGAATTTCCTAGACCAACACCTCACATGTGCTTTCCTTCCACATTATCTGATACTAACCAATGTAGATCTCAGTTTAAAATAACCCTATTTGTATCACATTATCTAATAGGGAGACCATGCCCAATGAATTAAGCGCGCTGACTATTATTAAAATACTCTACAAAAAACATCAAAACTGTCATGAAGTCCTCAGTTACAATACTACAACTTTTCAGAGTGAACACTGACAGTTTAAATATGGCTCCCAATCAGAACTCTTATGAGCGACAAGCTGACACCTCGATTACCACTGGTTGAATTACACAACCAAACAAAAACCCAACCAAATACAACACACAAGCAATACCAAACACAACCTAAATAACACACTGGCTCCATCCATCTGGCAGAAGCTTTGTCACCCCCCTAAAGCGCGGACTCGGCCGCGCCTGCACCCAAATAGGAGGCTTTGGGTGATGTTGCTCCTCGGAAGCAGCTCCGGCTCAGGCTTACCCCTACCACATTCCCATCGATCTGGCCAATTAGCTAGATTCAGACTGCAGCAGCACACCCCTGGCTTGGCGGCGTGAGGCAGAAATACGGACCTGGCGGAAGTCGCACCCTTTGCATGTCTGGGTTCAGGCCTCACCAGGCTAAACTACCGGCATCCCTGGCAGTGCGAGTAGCAGGAATGGGCTGAATCGGCTACGTCTTCCTGATGCGAGTGGCAGAATGGGCTAATCGGTAACGGCTACGCACCGCCCAGTGCGGAAGTGGCATAGGCTGAATCCGGCTGGCGACTGCCGCCCGGCGTGCGAAGGCGGCGAACTCAGGCGAAATCTGACTGGCGGCTTCGCACCCTTGGCGAATGCGAGAAGTAGCAGACTACTGTTGAGTTCTTGCCCTAGTTTGGTGCGTTGGCAGGCACAAACCGGCGGACAGGAGCTGGCCAAGCGCACCATAGACTTGGTCGCGGAGAGCGTCACCAAATTCTGACTAGAGGCTAACCACCTTTCCCACAGACTTGGCGCGGGGGGAGCAAGGCACCGGCCCCGGACAGGAGCTGGCACGCGCACCACTGGCTTGAATGCTGAGGGCTTAGATGGGCAGGGCTATGCACAAGGACACACACCACTATGGTATTTCCGGGATCTAGGCAGGCAGACCCGGACTGGCAACACACGCAGTCACCTCTCGCCGTGCCTCTACTTCCTCCATCCTCTTGACCATACGTAACCTGGCGGCCTCCTCCGGCAACTAGCCACTGACTTGCCCTCTATCGCCTCCTGCTGGTCCGGCGTCGTGACCTTTAAGCATTTCTGAGGTTCTCCTCTGGCGGACCAGGCCTCCATCGTTCTACTTGAACTATCACCCACTGCTCCAGAAGTCATTCTCCTGCTCTCTTGGCTCCAGCCCAGTGAGACTCCTACTCAACTGCTCCCAAGTCCCCCTCTTCTTCTTTATGCATTATGGTTAAGGTAGGTTTTTCTGTCGATCGTCTAATGAGGGGAGACCAGCGCGTGGCGTTAATTGGCTTGGTTTCTTCACTTTATTAAATTAAAATACTCTTTCTAAAAAAACAACAAACAATGACAGATATATCCTCAGTTACAATACTACAAAGACCAAAACCCCACAACACTAAGGTGAACACTGACAGTTTAAATATGGCTCCAATCAGAATACTTGAGCCGACAGCTGACCTGGGCCACCACTGATTGGGAGTCTGACCAATATAAAAAGCGTCTACAACAATACCAACCACAACCAAATAACACACCCTGCTCAAAATACACAGTGAGGAGCGGGCGTGACACCTATGCCTGGGTCTACTGTATATACAGCTACTGGGTCAACAGCTCTTTTATATCATCTGGACTAATAGAGGTTTCATTTTAATGTCATGTTTCAATTCTCCCTCAGGTGCACAGGAGGGGCAGCACTATCACAACATAAATCATTGAGAAACCATATTATTACATTTCTGCAGCACTGTGATTAGCCTAAATCCAGGTAATAATATGTTGTCTTTTTATAAAAATGATTTTAAATCATTTCCGCACCACAAATTGTAAGCTGAGCTTTTTCAAATTATTCTCAGCCACCTCATCGCTGTCTTCCACAGGACCCTCTGATGGTAATATCATAGGCGTCAGGTGACGTTTAACCAGAATACTAAAAGAAGTATCATCTGGTGAGATCCAGCAATATTTGACTTAAATGGGTGCTTATATTTGACCTATTATAATAAATCAGATTTAGGACACTATCTCACACGGGTCAAAATAAACTCCTTTGCCAGCAATGTTAAACAGAAGAACTTGGTCCATAATAAAAATTTAAAAAATTAAGAAGTAAAGTACCCGTGTTATTTGGTAGCGGCCAAATGGAATGTGACGAAATAGAGAGGGATTTTTAACTCGCAGACATTCTGCTATATCTCATTGTATTTTTTGGGGCTGTATTTTGTAAAGTTGGTCCGGTCATAGCAGTAGGGCATTTTAAATGCAAAAACATGTCCAATGAATGAATCAGAAATCAATATTCTCACTTCTACATACAGTGGCCTGAAATTATTAGACACAACTTGATAAAGATGAGCAAAAATGACTGTATAAAATAAATAATTTAAGTCTGAGCTACACTGAGTGCACAAAACATTAGGTTGCACCCCTTAGGTGTCGAAAGTGTTCCACAGGGATGCTGGTCTATGGGTGTTGCTCCCATGCTTCCCACAGTTTTGTCAAGTTGGCTGTATGTCTGTTGGGTGGTGGACCATTCTTGATACACCGGGAAACTGTTGAGCATGAAAAACCCAACACATCAGTTCTTGACACAAACTCGTGCGCCTGGCACTCTACTACCACATATACCCCCGTTCAAACACTTCAATCTTTTGTCTTGCCCATTCACCCTCTGAATGGCACACACACACAATCCATGTCTCAATAGTTTCAAGGCTTAAAATCCTTCTCTTTAACCTGTCTCCTTCATCTACACCATGATTGAAGTGGATTTAACAAAGTGATATCACTAAGGGACATAGTTTGCACCTGGATTCACCTGGTCAGTGCTATGTCATGGAAATAGCATGCTCCTAACGTTTGTGGACTCAGTGTATATTGTATGCTCAGAGAAATTGGGAAATTATATTATTTTATACTAATATTTTATTTTAATCTCAAAAAGGTAGGGGTCAAAATTACTGACACCCCTGTTTCCAGCCAATCCTCACCTGAGAGGATAACGGTACTGAACCGGAGTCTCCCACATGCCTAAAATGTTTTTATGAGTTGGGGAACATTGGGAGGGGATCTTAGACCATTCCTCCATACAGAATCCTTCCAGATCATTGATATCCATCATCTGCGCTTATAGGCTGCCTTCTTTAATTCAAACCACAGGTTTTCAATGGGGTTCAAGTCCGAGACCATTGCAAAATGTTACACTTTGTTGGCCAATTAACAATTTCTTTGTGGGATTTTCCTGGTACTGGGTGAAGTTCATGATGCCGTTGATCTTAACAAGGGTCTGAAGGGACCATGTGGAAGCAAATTAGCCCCATAACAAAGATCCACCACCATATTTTACAGTAGGTGTGGGGTTATTTTCTACTGGTGCATTCTGATTTGAGGCCAAACCCACCACTGGTGTGCGTGGCCAAAGAGCTCAATTTTCATGTCATCCAACAAATGCGAAATGCCTGGGAGTTTGCTAAAACAGCATTGGCACTTTGATTGGAACCGTGCTTTGGTCAGATGACATGAAACCAGAGCTCTTTTGGCTGAGGTCCTTTGATTTTCTTGGCCTTCCTTTGACACCGAGTGCTGTAAATGTCCTGGAGAGCAGGCAGCATGCCTCCGGTAATGCGTTGAGCTGACCGCACCACCCTCTGGAGAGCCATTCGGTTGAGGGTGGTGCAGTTGCCGTACCAGGTGGTGATGCAGCCCAACAGAATGTTCTCAATGTTGCATCTGTAGAAGTTTGTGAGGGTAGAGAGGCCATGCCAAATTTCTTCAAAGCTCCTGAGGTCAGAGGCGGGCTATTGCGCCCTTCTTCACCAGTGTGTCGTGTAGTGGGAGCATTTTCAGGTCCTCAGTGATGTGCACATAGGAACTTGAAGCTTGAAGGTTACAGGTACTTGAAGGTTAGAAAAAAAAATTATCAAAGAAATGCATACAAAAATAACCCCAACCCATTCCCTCCTCAGTCCCATCCACCCGCCTTCATCCTCCCCCCACCCAGAAGCAATGCCTCCCATGCCTCCCAACCCTAATTCTAATGGTATAACTCCTGGTAGTAACTGTATCCACTGGTTAAATGCTCGAGAGAGTGAGGTGGTTGCCTGCCAGCAGTAATCTTCTCTGATTGATTGAGAGATTCAAAGGCTATCATCGTTAAGTAATCATAATTCAAAGCGTTGAATATTTAAATTCATACACTTTGAAATGAATTGAGTAACTTTGCCATAGAAGCATTTAACTGCTGGGCACTCCGACATCATATGAAGGACTGTGCCTACCTGATTTAGGGTTACACAGTGAACAGTTGGGGCCAATATCATCATAAACGTTTCCTTGGTGTTAAATACAGTCTGTGAACAAACTTAAAATGTATAAGTTAATTGTCCGGATTACGGGATGCCAAGTAATATTTTTCACTATTCTGCTCCAGTTAAAGGGTTGTTCAGGAGTCAATTAGATCTGTGGAACATACTTTTTAATGGCTAGCTCAGAATATGAGCTTTCTAAAAAAATATATATATATATATATATTATAGAGATCGGTCCTTTTGGGAGACCAGATAATTTATTAATAAATCTATCATTGGATGGTTCGGTAGTGTGCGGTTTCCCGAGGAACTCCATAGAAGCACTAGGCAGTGCGTTGCAAAAGGTATTCATCCCCTTGGCGGTTATCCTCATTTTTGTTGCATTACCAACCTGTAATGTAAATTGATTTTTATTTGGATTTCATTTAATGGACATACACAAAAATAGTCCAAATTGGTGAAGTGGAATGAAAACAATAACTTGTATCAAATAATTCTACAAAATATCACGGAAAACGTGTTTTTGTGCGTGTTATGGCGTATTCACCCCCTCATGAAGCTAAGTACAGATCTGGTGCAACGTATTACCTTCAGAAGTCAAGCATAATTAGTTAAGTAAAGTCCACCTGTGTGCAATCTAAGTGTCACATGATCTGTCACATGATCTCAGTATATATACACCTGTTCTGGAAAGGCCCCAGAGTCTGCAACACCACTAAGCAAGGGGCACCACCAAACAAGAGGGACAATGAAGACCAAGGAGCTCTCCAAACAGGTCAGGGATGAAGTTGTGAGAAGTATAGATAAGGGTTGGGTTATAAAAAAATATCTGAAACTTTGAACATCCCACGGAGCACCGTATTAAATCCATTATTTAAAAATGGAAAGAAAATGGTACCAAAACAAACCTGCCAAGAGAGGGCCGCCACAAAACTCACGGACCAGGCAAGGAGGGCATTGATCAGAGAGGCAACAGAGAGATCAAAAGATAACCCTGAAGGAGCTGCAAAGATCCACAGCGGCGATTGAGTATCTGTCCATAGGACCCACTTTAACCCGTAACACTCACAGAGCTGGGCTTTACAGAAGAGTGGCCAGAAAAAAAAGCAATTGCTTAAAGAAAAAAATAAGCAAACCGTTTGGTGTTCGCCAAAAGGCATGTGGGAGACTCCCAAACATATGGAAGAAGGTACTCTGGTCAGATGAGTCTAAAATTCTAGCTTTTGGCCATCAAAGGAGGGAATGCTATGTCTGGTGCAAACCCAACACCTCTTATCACCCCGAGAACACTCATCCAGCAGTGAAGACATGGTGGTGGCAGCATCATGCTGTGGGGATGTTTTTCATCGGCAGGGACTGCTGGAAACTGGTCAGAATTGAAGGAATGATGGATGGCGCTAAATACAGGGAAATGATTGAGGAAACCTGTTTCAGTCTTCCAGAGAGACTGGGACGGAGGTTCACATTCCAGCGGACAATGACCCTAAGTATACTGCTAAAGCAACACTTCGAGTGGTTTAAGGAAACATTAAATGTCTTGGAATGGCCTAGTCAAAGCCCAGACCTCAATCCAATCATGAGAATCTGTGGTATGACTAAAGATTGCGCTGTACAGGGAACCCATCCAACTTGAAGAAGCTGGAGCAGTTTTTGCCTTGAGGAATGGGCAAAAAATCCCAGTGGCTAGATGTGCCAAGCTTATGACATACCAGAGACTTGCAGCTGTAATTGCTGCAAAAGGTGTGCTCTACAAAAGTATTGGCTTTGGGGGGGTGAATAGTTGTGCACGCCAAGTTTTCTGTTTTTTAAACTTTATTTCTTGTTTGTTTCACAATAAAATATATTTTGCATCTTCAAAGTGGTAGGCATGTTGTGTAAATCGAATGATACAAACCCCCAAAATCCATTTTAATTCCAGGTTGTAAGGCAACAAAATAGGAAAAATGCCAAGGGGGGTGAATATTTTTCGCAAGCTCACTGTAGCTGATCTATGTTGTAAATATAGAAAAAAGGAGTTGCCTGGTAATGTCATCTTTTAAATCTTGGAATGTTCTCAAACCATTACTGTCCATGATATCGGCAAGGGCACGAATTCCACATTTGGTCCATTGGGGGGATGCAAAAGGCCGCCCTCCAGATTGCAAGGCATTATTGTGAAAAATTGAATATGGGCTGCCATTTTGATTCCCAGTTACATTTCTTCTCAATTATGCGAGCCATAATAGGACAAAAGCGTAGTTTACATTGTTTAAGGGATATTTGTTTTTTTTACATTGAAGGAGAGGTTATTTTCCTGAAGCTCCTCTCCTCCAAGGCGGAAATTTCTGAAACCCATTGAAAACCTGTGGTTAAGCACAGACGAAGGATAAGTGAAGGATCTAAAGTAGTCTGTATGGGAGGAATGAATAAAAAAATATCTGAAACTTTGAACATCCCCACGGAGCACCATTAAATCCATTATTTAAAAATGGAAAGAAAATGGGTACCAAAACAAACCTGCCAAGAGAGGGCCGCCCACCAAAACTCAATGGACCAGGCAAGGAGGGCATTGATCAGAGAGGCAACAGAGAGATCAAAGATAACCCTGAAGGAGCTGCAAAGATCCACAGCTGCGATTGGAGTATCTTCCATAGGACCACTTTAAGCCGTACACTCCACAGAGCTGGGCTTACAGAAGAGTGGCCAGAAAAAAGCAATTGTTAAAGAAAAAATAAGCAAAAACGTTTGTGTTCGCCAAAAGGCTGTGGGACTCCCCAAACATATGGAAGAAGGTACTCTGGTCAGATGAGTCCTAAATTTAGCTTTTGGCCATCAAGGAGAATGCTATGTCTGGTGCAAACCCAACACTCTTATCACCCCGAGAACACCATCCCCACAGTGAAGCATGGTGGTGGCAGCATCATGCTGTGGGGATGTTTTTCATCGGCAGGGACTGGGAAACTGGTCAGAATTGAAGGAATGATGGATGGCGCTAAATACAGGGAAATGATTGAGGGGAAACCTGTTTCAGTCTTCCAGAGATTTGAGACTGGGACGGAGGTTCAGGCATTCCAGCAGGACAATGACCCTAAGCATACTGCTAAAGCAACACTTGAGTGGTTTAAGGGGAAACATTAAATGTCTTGGAATGGCCTAGTCAAAGCCCAGACCTCAATCCAATTGAGAATCTGTGGTATGACTTAAAGATTGCTGTACATAAGCGGAACCCATCCAACTTGAAGAAGCTGGAGCAGTTTTGCCTTGAAGAATGGGCAAAAATCCCAGTGGCTAGATGTGCCAAGCTTATAGAGAGACATACCAAAGAGACTTGCAGCTGTAATTGCTGCAAAAGGTGGCTCTACAAAGTATTGGCTTTGGGGGTGAATAGTTGTGCACGCTCAAGTTTTCTGTTTTAAAACTTATTTCTTGTTTGTTTCACAATAAAATATATTTTGCATCTTCAAAGTGGGTAGGCATGTTGTGTAAGTCAAATGATACAAACCCCCCAAAATCCCATTTTAATTCCAGGTTGTAAGGCAACAAAACAGGAAAATGCTAAGGGAGGTGAATATTTTCGCAAGCCACTGTAGCTGATCTATGTTGTAAATATAGAAAAGGAGTTGCCTGCGTAATGCTGCATCTCTGAAATCTTGGAATGTTCTCAAACCATTACTGTCCATGATATCGGCAAGGGCACGAATTCCACATTTGGTCCATTGGGGGATGCAAAAGGCCGCCCCTCCAGATTGCAAGGCATTATGGTGAGAAAATTGGAATATGGGCATGTCATTTTGATTCCCAGTTACATTTCTTCTCAATTATGCGAGCCATAATAGGACAAAGCGTAGTTTACATTGTTTAAGGGATATTTGTTTTTTTACATTGAAGGGAGAGGTTATTTTCCTGGCTCCTCTCCGCCAAGGCGGAAATTTCTGAAACCCATTGAAAACCTGTGGTTAGCACAGACGTAAGGATATGAAGGATCTGAAAGTAGTCTGTTATGGAGGAATGGTCAAGATCCTCCCAATGTGTTCTCCAACTCATAAAACATTTGAGAAAAAGGCTCAGTGCCGTTCTCCACGAAAAGTGAGGTATTGAAAACAGGGGTGTCAATCATTTTGACTTCATACATAGTGGATCCCACTATATGTATCACATGTACCAGAGAAGCTGTCATGAATGACAACACATTTTAAAATAAAATTATCGTAATCTTGATCATAATGTAAATGTTTTTACATCATAGAATTTCTAAACAAACATTCCATAAATCATTCAGTCAGTTATCAAAAAACACATAATAATCACCACTTACTATTGGTTAGATTACACCAACTACAGCATACCCAATGGCAATGCTATTGGGAGTTGCTGTCAAGGGCATACGCAGTATGTAATCCAAAATCTACATTTTTATGTGCTCCTCGCAGCATGGCGCTTGCAACACCAGGATAGTGTGTTTTGATTCCCGGGATTACCCATGAGTAAAATGTATGCACACATGACTGTAAAGTTGCTTTGGATAAAAGTGTCTGCTAAATTGCATATATACAGGATTCCCGGAAATTATTCAGACCCCGACTTTTCCACATTTTGTTACTTACGAGCCTTTTTATAAAATTGATTAAATCTGCCTCATCAATCACACACACATACCCCCATAATGACAAAGTGAAAACCCGTTTTAGAAATGTTTGCAAATGCCTTATTTACATAAGTATTCAGACCCTTTGCTATGAGACTGAAATTGATTTCAGGTCATCCTGTTTCCATTGATCATCCTTGGAGATGTTTCTACAACCTGATTGGAGTCCACCTGTGGTAAATTCAATTGATTGGACATGATTTGGAAAGGCACATTCCTGTCTGCATATAAAGGTCAAATATCACATTTACATTATGTATCAGAATTTATACTCAGTACTTTGTTGAAGCACCTTGGCAGCAATTACAACCTTGAGTCTTCTTGGGTAATGTCGCTACAAGCTTGGCACACCTGTATTTGGGGAGTTTCTCCCATTATTCTCTGCAGATCCTCCTCAAGCTCTGTCAGGTTGGACAGGGAGCGTCGCTGCACAGCTATTTTTAGGTCTCTCCAGAGATGTTCCGATCAGGTTCAAGTCCGTGGTTCTGGACACTCAAGGACATCCAGAGACTTCTCCCAAAACCACTCCTGCGTTGTCTTGGCTGTGTGCTTAGGGTCGTTGTCCTATTGGAAGGTGAACCTTCGCCCCAGTCTGAGGTCCTAAACACTCTGCAGAAGGTTTTCATCAAGGATCTCTCTGTACTTTGTCCTTGCTGCTGAAAAACATCCCCACAGCAGATGCTGCCACCACCATGCTTCACTGTAGGGATGGTGCCAGGTTTGCTCCAGACGTGAAGCTTGGCATTTAGGTTAAAGAGTTCAACCTTGGTTTCATCAGACCAGAGAATCTTGTTTCCATGGTCTGAGAGTCCTTTAGGTGCCTTTTGGCAAACTCCAAGCGGTCTGTCATGTGCCTTTTACTGAGGAGTGGCTTCCATCTGGGCACCTCTACCATCAACGTCATGATTGGTGGAGTGCGCAGAGATGGTTGTACACTCAAGGTTCCCCATCTCCACAGAGGAACTCCTGGAGCTCTGTCAGAGTGAACATCGGGTTCTGCGTCACCTCCCTGACCAAGGCCTTTCCCCCCGATTGCTCAGTTTGGTCGGGTGGCCAGCTCTAGGGAAGAGTCTTGATGGGTCCAAACTTCTTCCATTTAAGAATCATTGAGGCCACCGTGTTCTTGGGGACCGTTCAATGCTGCCAACATTTTCTGTGTACCCTTCCCCACAGATCTGTGCCTCGACACATTCCTGTCTAGCTCTACGGACAATTCCCGACCTCATGGCTTAGTTTGCACTCTGACAGGCACTGTCTCAACTGTGGAACTTATATAGACAGGAATGTGCCTTTCCAAATCAGGTCCAATCAATTGAATTTACCACAGGTGGACTCCAATCAGGTTGGGAAACATCTCAAGGATGATCAATGGAAACAGGATGCACCTGAGCTCAATTTCCCGAGTCTCATAGCAAAGGGTCTGAATACTTATGTAAATAAGGCATTTTCTCTTTATCTTTAATACATTTGCAAACATTTCTAAACCAGGTTTTCACTTGTATTCTACGGAGCATTGTGTGGAGATTGGATGAGAAAATGTTTTATTTAATCCATTTTAGAATAAGACTGTACGTAACACAATGTGGGAAAAGGTTAAGGGGTCTGACTACTCATTGCACTGTATATATTATTACTAGATTTACAACAGAACATTGTTTTTTAAGTACACAAAGTACTGTCATACTCTGGCCTGGATTTCAAAACATCAACATGCCCCTAAACTGTAATTGCCCCCTAAGGGGATAAATAAAGTTGTGTTGAATTAAACCGAATTAAAGTCATCTCATTCCTTCTCTTCACAAAACCACAGTTTAAAGAAAAGCGTCTGCTAAATGGCATATTATTATTATTATTATTATTATAAATGAAGGACATTGTCTGTAAAGGCATCCATCATCCACTCACCTCATCGTATACCAATCCCAATAGGAGTTGCCTGAACCACAACTAATGTTTTCTTACAGTAGCCTACCATGTACAAATCATCTCTACACCTAGCCATTGTTCAATTATCTATAAGATGTTATTGATGTGACAATCATGTCCAATTCTCAATATCCCTTTAGGCTATGGATCACCTTTAAACATGTACAACTTTCAGCACAGCAACACTGCAGCAGGTCCAATGTGAGTTACTGTACCTTGTCTGTAACACAAAGCGTCAAAGCTTTTGGGTTTTATTCAAAAGTTACTGTGACAATCAATTTCTACGCCCACTTCTTATTAGCCTTATAGAATCTTGAGGCTGGCACAAAAAACCGATTTGTCCACTTGTGCCTCTATGGGGACAATGAATTAGTTAAAAATTCCCTGAATAAAGATATTAGGTGTTCCTCTCAAGCCTCCAATTCATATAGAAACTACAATGCGAAAACCATTGAAATCCAAACTTTGTTTAGTCTGAAAAGAACACATCACAAACCCAGAGCGAAACCCACAACAAATAACAAACCAAATAACCAGAAATGATTTGAAGAGACTCACGGTTCACTGAAGTTCCATGGGTAACACTCCGATCCCCGAACGTGCACTGCAGCAGCATGTCACTGATATGGCCCGTCTTAGGTTACTGAAGTCTGGTCGTGTTGAACTGCTTGGGCTTAGTTGAGGAAGTTGGCCTTATCCTTTAGGGTGGCCAGCACACTCAGGCTCAGCCAGGTGAGTGTTGGCTATCTGGTAGTTTGAGTTCAGGAGTGCCAGGAGCTCCCGCAACGTGATACAGGTCGTTCCTGCGTGACTTGGAGAAGCGGAATTTCGTTTAGGTTGCAGAAGGTCACAGCAGGGAAGGTGAGGTTGGGCGCTGCCACCTCATCCAGTTTGGTGACGTGGGGATACTCAGTAGTAGGACACGCGGTCCATGCACACCAGCATAAGCAAGGCCAATGAGCCCAGGAAGGAGAGCGTCCCACAGGAAGCGGCGAAACGTCATGTGCCCGCAAGCAAAGATGTGGCTCTATGCCATGTAGAGTGGACATGTTGGCGAAGGCTGCACGTGGAAGGCCGGATGCTCCGGGATGTTTCCTCTGAGTCCCCCTTCATGGTTGCAGGTTGGAGTGTCATCAAGACACTAGTATTTCCTCAACAAGAACTTCAGGTTAGAGAGAGCTTGCTTAGCAACAGAATGTAGCATAAACCAACGGTCACCAGTGCTTTGGCTCGGCAAAGCATGGCTTTTATTCCAACGATAAAAGCGAAAGCGCGCAAATTCTAACCGCTATCTTAAAAATGGTTGGCAGATGCTTTTAAAATGTCTCTTCCAGTGGATGTCAGTTCTTCCATGTAGTCCCAGGTCCCCCATTTTTCAGGCTCCTCTTCTATTCTCTCTCTCTTTCAAGCTCTAGTAGGCTCTCTCTCTCTCCCAGCTGTTCTTTGTAGGAACCAAACAAGACAGCTCCAGAAACATACCCACTTTTATCCAAAGGAATGCTAGCTGAGTCCTCAGCGGTGTGAAATGGACAATGAAAAGAACAAACCCGGGAGAAAATAAAGGCAGACAGACGTGAGGGAGAGGGAGAGGAGAGGGAGAGATGGGGATTGGTAATGAAAAGGGGCTGCGTGAGGGCTGAAGAGGGGTTCAGCCTCAACAGTCAATGGGACCTTCACTCCTCCAATTGGCATGAACGCCACTACATCACAGTGATAATGGGATGCAATGGATTTTGTGAATGGGTGGGAAAGAATAAAGAGAGAGAGAGAGCGATGGCTCACTATCCCTCGCGGCCACCTTCCTTTTCTCTCTCTGTCACTCTCTTCTCTCTTTCCCCAGATGAAAATGATGAGGGTCATTGACTACCCACTAACCCACCTCTCCTGTGTGGTTTTACAGACAAGCCCAGTGTTTGTAGGTAGCCTCCACGGTATCTACCTTGTTTCGCTCATCCACAATTAGCAGGGAAGCCCATGCACCTCTTGTTGCCAGTCTAGCCGATAAAACCTCCCAACACCACTAAGCTTTTCCCCGATCTCAACATACTCTCTTCGTGAGCCAGCTTGCTTGCTGCTGTTGCTCCCTCCACCACTCTCTCTCTCTTTCTCCCCCTCCTCCCTACCTCTTTAGTAGTCAGGATTCATCCTTCTGCCGAATGGCTGCTTTGCCCTGAGTGTCTGGTTGGTGCACAGGGGAGTCTCTCACTCTGTGCTGCTGCTAACTTCACTGTGTTATGGTTTTCTAATGCGCTCTAACAGTCCGTGATCAAGTGAAGCTCCTACTGTGTTATGGGAATGCCACAGGTTGCATGTTGATATGGATGTAAACTTCACTTAAACCACAAAGATAATTAATTATCTGTAGTGGGGATGTGGTTGCAAGAGCCTAAATCTTTACAAGCTGAGAGAATGTGTCCCGATTTGATAATTTTTCACTTACAAGTCAAACAAATGATCCACACATTGAAGAACTGAATCCATTGATCTTCTTCTGGTAAAGATAGTATTTTTCTAAGGAGTATATTTTGGTCTCTTCTTGTAATAGGATTGCGAACCAAACACATTGGCTGCCATTTCATTTCTGTGCAACACTCTTAGAAAAAGGGGTTCCAAAAAGAGTATTTGTCTGTCCCCATGGACAAACCCTTTTTGGTTCCAGGTACTAACCCTTTTTGGTTCCAAGTAAACTTTATTTTGGATTCCATATAGAACCCTCTGTGGAAAGGGTTCTGCATGGAACCGAGAAGGGTTTCTGCCTGGAACCAAAGGGTTATTCAAAAAAGTGTTCTCCTATGGGACAGCCGAATAACCCTTTTAGGCTCTAGATAGCACTTTTTTCCTAGGAGGTAGACCTAGGTTAGTATTGAAGGTTCTATATCCCCAGGAGCTCATTGTCCCCTTGGGCCAAGGGACCAACCAACTAACCTGGTGGTATTTCCCTGTTGATTGTTTCACTACAATGTGTTCTAATGATCTCCAGGCTTGACCAATAATACTGGGCTCCGGGCTTTTCATTAGGGTTGAAAGTTCACCTTATCCTAAAGAGAAACCCCTTTATTTGCACTTTTAAGAGCAAACTCAAATTAACACTCATTGGCTCACCCTGAG
Source organism: Coregonus clupeaformis (assembly GCF_020615455.1). NCBI lineage: Eukaryota > Metazoa > Chordata > Actinopteri > Salmoniformes > Salmonidae > Coregonus > Coregonus clupeaformis. Next base: position 1,858 of record NW_025538282.1, on the reverse strand, counting down.
AAGCCTCATTATCATAACACGAAAACATGGCACCAGGATATGACAGCAACCCGGGAGGATAAAATCAATATCAGTGTCCTGGTAACCAAGAGCTCACACTCACAGCATAGCAACCAACCCTTACTCCAGCAATAGGTGATACTAATTGTCAGTCAGTGTGATTGAGACACTTCTAAAAATACTCGCCCATCAAATTTGTGGAAGAAAGCTTATGTCAAATGGATATTAACAGCAGAGAAACTAAGAAGTAACTGAAATACATTAGGTAAGGAGACATGATGCTTGCACAGCAAATTTGCGGGTGTTAAAATCTCAGTGTTGATGAAAATAGTTTTGTGGAGTGCTCGCACATTTCAGTGTTGGGATTCTAGTGGGGAACGCCAGTGGGATTTAAATTTATGCCACCCCGCAGTGAATAAATGAAGTGCTGCTGCATTACTCGACTGTGTTGATTAATTTAGTTCTCGCTGAACAAAAGATCGTGAGGGGCCACATGATCATATTTCCCATTTTTAGAATAGTTTGCTTTAATATCTATGTTTCTGCATGCACATTGATTGATTAATTGATCTAAAATAAATAACTCCATTTTTCCTAAACTATTCCAATCTGTAAGTGGTTGGACTTATTTGACACTCATCGATCACCACATTCTTTTGAGAGACTGGAAACCCAAATTGGTCTACACGAACAAGTTCTGGCCCTGGCTTAGATCTTACCTGTCGGAAAGATATCAGCTTGTCTCTGTGGAATGTCTGTCTCACAAATCAACTGTACATTTGCGTTCCTCAAGGTTCCGTTTTAGGACCACTATTGTTTTCACTATATTTTACCTCTTGCAGATAATTCGAAAACATAATGTTAACTTTCACTGCTATGGCGGATGACACACAGCTGTACATTTCAATGAAACAGGTGAAGCCTCAAATTGCTGAAGCCTGTGTTTCAGACATAAGGAAGTGGATGGCTGAAAACTTTCACTTTTAAACTCGGACAAAACAGAGATGCTTGTTCTAGGTCCCAAGAAACAAAGAGATCTTCTGTTAAATCTGACACCATCTTGATGGTTGTAAAGTCGCCCCCAAATAAAACTCAGAAGGACCTCGCGCATTTCTTTTGACCCTGATCTCTCTTTTGACGAACATATCAAGACTGTTTCAAGGACAGCTTTTTTTCCATCTACTTAACATTGCAGTAAATCAGAAATTTTCTGTCCAAAATTGATGCAGAAAAAATTAATCCATGCATTTGTTACTTCTAGGTTAGACTACTGCAATGCTCTAACTTTCCGGCTAATTCGGATAGCACTAAATAAACTTCAGTTAGTGCTAACACGTACAAGAATCTGACTAGAACCAAGAAATTTGATCATATTACTCCAGTGCTAGCTTCCTTGCCACTGGCTTCCTGTTAAGGCAAGGGCTGATTTCTAAGGTTTTACTGTTAACCTATAAAGCGTTACATGGGCTTGCTCCTACCTATCTTCCGAGTTGGTCCTGCCGTACACAACAATACGAACGCCGCCACGGGTCACAAGACTTATAGCCTCTAATTGTCCCCAGAATTTAAAGCAAACAGCGGGAGGCAGGGCTTTCCTAGATCTCCATTTTTATGGAACAGCTTGCCTACCTATGTGGAGAGACGAGACTCGGGTCTCAACCTTTTAAGTCTTTAATGAAGACTTCATTCTTCAGTAGGTCATATGATTGAGTGTAGTCTGGCCCAGGAGTGTGAAGGTGAACGAAAAGGCTCTGAGCAACGAACAGCTCCTTGCTGTCTCTGCCAGGCCGGTTCTCTCTCCACTGGGGTTCTCTGCGTCAAACCCTGTTACAGGGCTGAGTCACTGGCTTGCTGGTGC
>NW_025538281.1:0-21027 GCF_020615455.1 Coregonus clupeaformis | reverse complement strand
TATATAGAGCTGGGTTTACCGATGCGCTCACAGGACCAACCCTAAACTGCTGTCTTCAGCACAGGGCACCCTGACCAGCCGTGAAGGAAGCAAAGGGTGGGGTTGGGCACCTTAGCACTAAAAGGGTAAACACCTGAGATTTCAATAAAAAATGAAAATATTTTTTAAAAAGTATGTCACTAGAATTACATAGCAACAAACGAGAGAGGACAGAAAAAGAATAGGAGAGAGAGGAAAAGAGAGGGATGGGGAGGATAGATAATGAGAGAGAGAGAGAGAGAGAGTAGTGTAGTGTACTGTATGAGAGCTCCCTCTCATTATTATGATGTACCTGAGTCACCACTGATTCCTGTGGGGCCAATTAGTTATGTGGATTATGTGTCTGAACCCTCCTCCTGTGGGAGAGAGGGACAAACCGCACCTCTGGAGGGGTGAGGGAAACAAACTGCACCTCTGTGGGTGAGGAGGGGGGTGAGGGGGGTGTCACGGCAAATTACACTCTAATCAAATGTTATTAATCCCTTACCACAGTGCTGGGGAGCCAAAACTCTGTGTGGTCGACGGGAGAAATGCCATTCTGACAGCCACCAAACGTGGGTGTGTGTGTACGTGCGTGTGTGCATGTGTGTGTGTGTGTGTGGATGTGTCTTCTGGAAGGTTTGTTATTTCCACACAACAAGGAGAGAGAGAAAGAAGGAGAGGGAGAGAAAGAAGGAGAGAGAGAGAGAGAAAGAAGGAGAGAGAGAGAGAGAGAGAGAGAGAGAGAGAGAGAGAGAGAGAGAGAGAGAGAGAGAGAGAGAGAGAGAGAGAGAGAGAGAGAGAGAGAGAGAGAAAGATGGAGAGAGAGAGAGAGAGATGGAGTGAGAGAGAGAGAGAGAGACACGATCTCATAGAAAACCAGAAAATATCACTGTTAGGTCGTTCCTTATGCCCCTTTGATATTTTAAGTAGAAATTGTGCACCAATATTGAATTTTAAAAGCTATATTAAAGTTATATTAAATGAAGTGCCCTTTTAACATAGACCACATGGAGAATTCAATACATCAGATTTTTTTATCAAATCAAATTTTAATGGTCACATACCCATGTTTAGCAGATGTTGTTGCGGGTGTAGCGAAATGCATGTGTTTCTAGCTCCAACAGTGCAGTAGTATCTAACAATTCACAACAATACACACAAATCTAAATGTAAAAGAATGTTAAGAAATATATAAATATTAGGACGAGCAATGTCGGAGTGGCATTGACTATAATACAGTAGAATAGAATACAATATATACAGTTGAAGTCGAAGGTTTACATACACTTAGGCTGGAGTCATTAAAACTTGTTTTTCAACCACTCCACAAATTTCTTGTTAACAAACTATAGTTTTGGCAAGTCGGTTAGGACATCTACTTTGTGCATGACACAAGTAATTTTTTCAACAATTGTTTACAGACAGATTACTTCACGTATAATTCACTGTATCACAATTCCAGTGGGCCAGAAGTTTACATACACTAAGTTTAAGTATCTATATCCACAGTAAAACGAGTCCTTTATCGACATAACCTGAAAGGCCGCTCAGCAAGGAGGAAGCCACTGCTCCAAAACCGCCATAAAAAAGCCAGACTACGGTTTGCAACTGCAAATGGGGACAAAGATCGTACTTTTTGGAGAAATGTCCTCTGGTCTGATGAAACAAAAATAGAACTGTTTGGCCATAATGACCATTGTTATGTTTGGAGGAAAAAGGGGGATCTTTGCAAGCCGAAGAACACCATCCCAACCGTGAAGCACGGGGGTGGCAGCATCATGCTGTGGGGGTGCTTTGCTGCAGGAGGGACTGGTGCACTTCACAAAATAGATGACATCATGAGGAAGGAAAATTATGTGGATATATTGAAGCAACATCTCAAGACATCAGTCAGGAAGTTAAAGCTTGGTCGCAAATGGGTCTTCCAAATGGACAATGACCCAAAGCATACTTCCAAAGTTGTGGCAAATTGGCTTAAGGACAACAAAGTCAAGCTATTGGAGTGGCCATCACAAAGCCTGACCTCAATCCTATAGAACATTTGTGGGCAGAACTGAAAAATTGTGTGCGAGCAAGGAGGCCTACAAACCTGACTCAGTTACCAGCTCTGTCAGGAGGAATGGGCCAAAATTCACCCAACGTATTGTGGGAAGCTTGTGGAGGAAACGTTTGACCCAAGTTAAACAATTTAAAGGCAATGCTACCAAATACTAATTGAGTGTATGTAAACTTCTGTCCCACTGGGAATGTGATGAAAGAAATAAAAGCTGAAATAAATCATTCTCTCTACTATTATTCTGACATTTCACATTCTTAAAATAAAGTGGTGATCCTAACTGACCTGAGACAGGGAATCTTTACTAGGATTAAATGTCAGGAATTGTGAAAAACTGAGTTTAAATGTATTTGGCTAAGGTGTATGTAAACTTCCGACTTCAACTGTACATATGAGATGAGTAAAGCAGTATGTAAACATTATTAAAGTGACTAGTGTTCCATTATTAAAGTGGCCAGTGATTACAAGTCTATGTTTATAGGGCAGCAGCCTCTAAGGTGCAGGGTTGCGTAATCAAGTGGAAGCCGGCTAGTGATGGCTATTTAACAGTCTGATGGCCTTGAGATAGAAGCTGTTTTTCAGTCTCTCGGTCCCAGCTTTGATACACCTGTACCTCGCCTTCTGGATGATAGCGGGGTGAACAGGCCGTGGCTTGGGTGGTTGATGTCCTTGATGATCTTTTTGGCCTTCCTGTAACATCGGGTGCTGTAGGTGTCCTGGGGGGCAGGTAGTTTGCCCCCGGTGATGCGTTGGGCAGACCGCACCACCCTCTGGAGAGCCCTGCTGTTGCAGGCGGTGCATTTGCCGTACCAGGTAGTGATACAGCCCGACAGGAAGCTCTCAATTGGGCATCTGTAAAAGTCTGTGAGGGTTTTAGGGTCCAAGCCACATTTCTTCAGCCACCTGAGGTTGAAGAGGTAATGTTGCGCCTTCTTCACCACACTGTCTCTGTGGGTGGACGGTTTCAGATCGTCAGTGATGTGTATGCCGAGGAACTTGAAGCTTTCCACCCCATCCCATCGATGTGGATAGGGGCGTGCTCCCTCTGCTGTTTCCTGAAGTCCACGATCAGCTCCTTTGTTTTATGACGTTGAGTGAGAGGTTATTTTCCTGCCACCACTCTCTTTATATGATTAAAGGCTAGCTAAAGTGTACTTCGAGGAAGATTTCAAATCACATAATCCAAGGATTTCTCCAAGTTTCACCATCCTTATAAAGCCGTATTTTATTGCTTTGACAAAGTCATTTCTGAAGATTATTTTTTAATGTGATTAGTGATTCATTTACGTCTGTCCCACATTTTAAGATCAACGATGTTACATGAACTGAACTCTCATTTTAATATGGTGAAACTATTCATTTGTAAATATTTTTTTCAAAAGAAACATTGAACATCTAATACTTAAATCGCTCAAGATTGACTTGAAATTGGATCTCTGTCCATGTCCTGAGGATGTCGAGAAATGCCTTTTAAACCGGCCACTAGGGGCAACAGTGAGCGCTATTAACATAAAGACGGCTTGGGTTTTGCTAGGGCGTTGTGAACGGGGGAAGTGGATAGGCCTAATCCCATGACTCCGGATCCGAAGGTCACATTTTCTTAACCCTATCCCAAACATTAACCTAGGGGTGTCAAACTCATTTTGTACCGGCCGCATTCAATCGTCAACGTGGTCCGAAGGACCGCACTGAAAATTGGTTTACTTGTGAACTAACACTCCACACTTCACTTTTTTCCCTCTTAGTAGCTCTGACTTTGCTGATAGCTACTTTATAGAGGAACATTTTACTTACTATGACTGTGATATGTGGTTGTCCCACCTAGCTATCTTAATGATGAATGCACTAACTTTAAGTCGCTGTAGCTAAGAGCGTCAACTAAACGACTAGAATGTCGTTTAGTCGAACTGGACAGTCAAGAAACTGTATGAATATAGGTCCATTTTAATTTCGACACAGTTAAAACCCTGCGGTGTATTCTCTCTCAGCTCAGTGGGTGAAGTGGAGCTTATTTGAAATGCATAAACCATAAATCAATCTATAAGGAATATATAATCTATCTATAAAGTAATAGGCACTATAATGATGCTTCTTCAAGCTGAGAAATGGTCTTCAATGAACTAGTGTGGAAATAACTGCTTATTTAATGCCTCTTACTGCACTGCAGTCTTATTACAATAATATTACAGTATTTTAGTAGTAATTGGTTGGCGAAGACATCACGTAATGGTCTTAGGCGTTTGGTACTATGTGGCTCAGAATAATTATGTGTAGCATTGACGACACACTGAAGATTGGCTAGAGTACTTTTTGTTGTACACAACAGTTTGGTAGAGCGATACGTGGTATAGTTTGCTGATACATGGTATAGTTTGCTGCCTACCCTTCTCTATGGGCCAGTTTCCTGGACAAAGATTATGCTTTACAATTTTGTCCAGGACTAGGCTTAATCTGTGTCCAAGAAACCGGCCCTGTAAATCATGCAGATCATTTCCTTTACAAAGAGAGATTCTAATTTCAATGCTAGTAAAAGCTGTTTAAGCAGAATAGCTAAAGGAGATCAGTCTTCATCCATACTGTATACACACACTTACAGTACGCCTCCCCCTCACTATACGCTGTGGCCACAGTCCAATATGATCATGCGCATGTGAATAGCATGCTGTGTGTTGGGGGAGTGGATCGTGTAAACGATGAATTATGATAAATAGGGCCATAGCATAGGCATGAAGGTGGCTGGTTAGCAGGCAGAATCACCATTCTAATGCACCGTGGGGTACCGAATGTAGAGTAGTCACAGAGTACCCTTTTCTCCTCTCCTGGTGGACCAAGTCTCCTTGCATCAAGGGGTAGTTGACAAAAAGAGAAAGATTGGATGGAGAGGGTTGTGTGTGTGTGTATGTGTGTGTATGTTGTGTGTGTGCCTGGAGGTGGGGAACTTAAGAGTGAGGAGGATGAAAGGGACACAGACACATATACAAGCTCCCCCAGCCAACCCCCTGACCCTCCTCCTCTCCCCTCTGACACCCCTCAGTCTGATCCCCTCAGCTCACTTTCTACAGATTCAGCATGACCTCATAATGTTGTGACAATATTAGGCTGAAGCTGCCAGGGTGTGATGACGTCCACACAACATCACAACAACACTGTCACAACCTTTTCCTGTCATATTTTGGGGAGTGATGGGGCTGTCATAGAATGTATAAAAAGACAACCAACAACCAAACAAACACTGGAAATAAAGAAAGGGAAGCTAAAGATGCCAATGAGTTTAGCCTATGCCGAGGACTAGCTTGTGTACTTAAAACACATGGAGTGTGTGAAGTGTCACAGAATTGAGACATTAAATATACTCTCCTGGATTCGTCACGGCAATCACCACCAAATCGATCTATCCCATGGTTCATATCCCCCATTTACTGCATACACAAACCACTCACCTCTCTCGTTTTCAAATATTACTAATGCAACACACATCGCCCTAACAAATCTACATCATACCCTTCATCTCTGCAAGAACCAATGACAGTCATTTCAATCAAGGGAATAAAGAGTTTACGTAAAGAAATCATAGATGCTTGATGATGATGACTTTAATTTTGATTTATTTAACCTTTATTTTGACAGGGTGTCATGCTGTGACCAAGGTCTCTTTTACACATGAGCACTGGATACACATCAATACACATCAAACACATAAATATACACTCTACGCGTCTGTAAATTTACTATGAAGTAATGTATGGCGAATGTTTATGCAGGAGGGCTTTATAAACAAAAAGAGTGCAATGCATCGATCTACGAGACTTCAAAGAGGGCCAGCCTACTTTCTGATACATAATGCAGTGATGTGTACTGTGCAGACCAGCTGGCAGGCGTTTTCACTGACATTTTCAACCTCTCCTTGTCCCAATCTGTAATCCCGTTGTCTCAAACTGACTACCATCATTCCTGTTCCCAAAAGCTCAAAGGCATCCTGCCACAATGACTCCAAGTGGCTTGTCACTAAGCTCAGGGCCCTTAGTCTGAACCTCTCCCTGTGCAAGTGGGTCGTAGAATTCCTGGTGACCCCATGTAGTGAGGCTAGGCAACCACACCTCCGCAACGCTGATCCTCAACACTGGGCCTTCCAGGGGTGTGTGCTCAACCCCCTGCTGTACTCCCTGTTTACCCATGTCAGCATTGCTACGCGTGACACCAACTCAATCATCAAGTTTGCCGACGACACGATAGTGGTAGGCCTGATTACCAACAACAATGAGACAGCCTAAAGGGAGGATGTTAAAGCCCTGGCAGAGTAGTGGCAGGAAAATAACCTCTCCCTCAATGTACAAAAACAAAGGAGCTGATCGTGGATTACAAGAGACAGAGGAGGGAGCACGCCCCAATCCATTTCAATGGGGCCGCAGTGGAGAGTGCTAAATAGGTAGTTGCCCCAGTCTGAGGTTTTGAGCTATCTGGAGCAGATTTTCATCAAGGATCTCTCTGTACTTCGCTCCGTTAATCTTTGCCTCGATCCTGACTAGTGTCCCAGTCCCTGCCGCTGAAAAACATCCCCAAAGCGTGATGCTGCCACCACTATGCTTCACCGTAGGGATGGTGCCAGGTTTCCTCCAGACGTGACGCTTGGCATTCAGGCCAAAGAGTTCAATCTTGGTTTCATCAGACCAGATAATCTTGCTTCTCATGGTCTGAGAGTCTTTAGGTGCATTTTGGCAAACCCCAAGCGGGTTGTCATGTGCCTTTTACTGAGGAGTGGCTTCCGTCTGGCCACTCTACCATAAAAGCCTGATTGGTGGAGTGCTGCAGAGATGGTTGTCCTACTGGAAGGTTCTCCCATATCCACAGAGGAACTCTAGAGCTCTGTCAGAGTGACCGTCAGGTTCTTGGTCACCTCCCTGACCAAGGCACTTCTCCCCCGATTGCTCACTCTAGGAAGAGTATTGGTGGTTCCAAACTTCTTCCATTTTAGAATGATGCAGGGCACTGTGTTCTTGGGTACCTTCAATGCTGCAGAAATTTTTTTGGTACCCTTCCCCAGATCTGTGCCTCGACACAATCCTGTCTCGGAGCGGTACGGACAATTCCTTCGACCTCATGGCTTGGGTTTTGCTGTGACATGCACTGTCAACTGTGGGACCTTTTATACAGTTGGGTGCCTTTTTAAATCATGTCCAATCAATTGAATTGATCACAGGTGGACTTCAATCAAGTTCTAGAAACATCTCAAGGATGATTAATGGAAACAGGATGCACCTGAGCTCAATTTTGAATCTCATAGCAAAGGGTCTGAATACTTATGTAAATAAGCTATTTCAGTTTTACTTATATTTATTTATTGCATTTGCTAAAATGTCTGAAATCCTGTTTTCGCTGGGGTGAAGGTTCACCTTCCAACAAGACAATGAACCTAAGCACACAGCCAAGACAATGCAGGAGTGGCTTCTGGACAAGTCTCTGAATGTCCTTGAGTGGCCCAGTCAGAACCCGCAATTGAACCCGATCTAACATCTCTGGAGAGACCTGAAAATAGCTGTGACACGACGCTCCCCATTCAACCTGACAGAGCTTGAGAGGATCTGCAGAGAAGAATGGGGGAAACACCCCAAATACAGGTGTGCCAAGCTTGTAGCGTCATACCCAAGAAGATACGGTGCTGTAATCACTGTCAAAGGTGCTTAAACAAAGTACTGAGTAAAGGGTCTGAATACTTATGTAAATGTGATATTTCAGTTTTTAATTTTTATACACTATCGTTCAAGAGTTTGGGGTCACTTAGAAATATCCTTGTTTTCGAAAGAAAAGCAATTTTTTTGTCCATTAAAATAACATCAAAAATGATCAGAAATACAGTGTAGACATTGTTAATGTTGTAAATGGCTATTGTAGCTGGAAACGGCTGATTTTTAATGGAATATCTATATAGGCGTACAGAGGCCCATTATCAGAAACCATCAGTCCTGTGTTCCAATGGCACGTTGTGTTTGCTAATCCAAGTTTATCATTTTAAAAGGCTAATTGATCATTAGAAAACCCTTTTGCAATTATGTTAGCACAGCTGAAAACTGTTGTGCCGATTAAAGAAGCAATAACACTGGCCTTCTTGAGACTAGTTGAGTATCTGGAGCATCAGCAATTGTGGGCTCGATTACAGGATCAAAATTGCCAGAAACAAAGAACTTTCTTCTGAAACTCGTCAGTCTGTTCTTGTTCTGAGAAATGAAGGCTATTCCATGCGAGAAATTGCCAAGAAACTGAAGATCCCTTCACAGAACAGCGCAAACTGGCTCTAACCAGAATAGAAAGAGGAGTGGGAGGCCCCGGTGCACAACTGAGCAAGAGGACAAATACATTAGAGTGTCTAGTTTCAGAAACAGATGCCTCACAGGTCCTCAACTGGCAGCTTCATTAAATAGCACCAGTCTCAACGTCAACAGTGAAGAGGCGACTCCGGGATGCTGACCTAAGCAGAGTTGCAAAGAAAAAGCCATATCTCAGACTGGCCAATAAAAAGAAAAGATTAAGATGGGCAAAAGGACACAGCCACTGGACTTTTTCTTTGCAACTCTGCCAAGGTCAGCATCCCGGAGTCGCCCCTTGGATGGTGTTCTCGGGGTGATGAGAGGTGTTGGGTTTGTGTCAAACATAGCATTTTCCTTGATGGCCAAAAAGCTCAATTTTAGTCTCATCTGACCAGAGTACTTTCTTCCATATGTTTGGGGAGTCTCCCACATGGCTTTTGGTGAACACCAAACGTGTTTGCTTATTTTTTTTCTGGCCACTCTTCCGTAAAGCCCAGCTCTGTGGAGTGTACGGCTTAAAGTGGTCCTATGGACAGATACTCCAATCTCCGCTGTGGAGCTTTGCAGCTTCTTCAGGGTTATCTTTGGTCTCTTTGTTGCCTCTGTGATTAATGCCCTCCTTGCCTGGTCTGTGAGTTTTGGTGGGCGGCCCTCTCTTGGCAGGTTTGTTGTGGTGCCATATTCTTTCAATTTTTTAATAATTGATTTAATGGTGCTCTGTGGGATGTCAAAGTTTCAGATATTTTTTTAGAACCCAACCCTGATCTGTACTTCTCCACAACTTTTTCTCTGACCTGTTTGGAGAGCTCCTTGGTCTTCATATTGCCGCTTGCTTGGTGGTGTTGCAGACTCTGGGGCCTTTCAGAACAGGTGTATATATACTGAGATCATGTGACACTTTATATATATATTTTTTATTTTTTTCTGGGGGAATGGATCAGCTTAATATTGCAGATAGATTGTATCATCTATCAATGTAATTGTCTGCATCACTTCCAATCCCCTATGTTTTTTATTAATTTTTTATATATATATTCCCCTTTATTACTTTTCAACCCCACCATCCTTTCCCTACTTGGAGTAAATTAGTGAACAACAACGCCCAGGCCTCTACTTCCGGTCTATACTTACTATCTACACCTTATGGACAGAGTTAATTTTACAATAATTCTATATATATATATATATATATATATTATTTATTTTTTTGCTCCTGAACTTCTTCTACTCTCAACCTCTCCGATCATTTTCATGATGTCCATCCGGTTTGCTTCTAAATGCCATATCTTTCTAACTGTGCTCTTTCCCAAAAGCTCCCAACATACAACCTATATACTTATTATGGACACAGTATGCTTACATTATTAGCTTTCTTTGTTATTATTTGTTGTTATTTGTTATTAGTCCCATCCTTCAACTCTATTCAATACCTCCCATCTATCTCTTAGCACCATCCATATAGGATTTCTATTTGCCATATATATTTCAACCGTACTGTGATGTTTTACAAAAGTTCTGAACCTTTCTATTCTCATTGCTTCTACAGATTGTGAATTAAAAATAAACATTTTTGCTAAAAGTATTATTATACACTGCTCAAAATAATAAAGGGAACACTAAAATAACACATCCTAGCTCTGAATGAATGAAATAATCTTATTAAATACTTTTTTCTTTACATAGTTGAATGTGCTGACAACAAAATCACACAAAAATTATCAATGGAAATCAAATGTATCAACCCATGGAGGTCAGGATTTGGAGTCACCCTCAAAATTAAAGTGGAAAACCACACTACAGGCTGATCCAACTTTGATGTAATGTCCTTAAAACAAGTCAAAATGAGGCTCAGTAGTGTGTGTGGCCTCCACGTGCCTGTATGACCTCCCTACAACGCCTGGGCATGCTACTGATGAGGTGGCGGATGGTCTCCTGAGGGATCTCCTCCCAGACCTGGACTAAAGCATCCGCCAACTCCTGGACAGTCTGTGGTGCAACGTGGCGTTGGTGGATGGAGCGAGACATGATGTCCCAGATGTACTCAATTGGATTCAGGTCTGTGGAGCGGGCGGGCCAGTCCATAGCATCAATGCCTTCCTCTTGCAGGAACTGCTGACACACTCCAGTCACATGAGGTCTAGCATTGTCTTGCATTAGGAGGAACCCAGGGCCAACCGCACCAGCATATGGTCTCACAAGGGGTATGAGGATCTCATCTCGGTACCTAATGGCAGTCAGGCTACCTCTGGCGAGCACATGGAGGGCTGTGCGGCCCCCCAAAGAAATGCCACCCCACACCATGACTGACCCACCGCCAAACCGGTCATGCTGGAGGATGTTGCAGGCAGCAGAACGTTCTCCACGGCATCTCCAGACTCTGTCACGTCTGTCACATGCTCAGTGTGAACCTGCTTTCATCTGTGAAGAGCACAGGGCGCCAGTGGCGAATTTGCCAATCTTGGTGTTCTCTGGCAAATGCCCAACGTCCTGCACGGTGTTGGGCTGTAAGCACAACCCCCACCTGTGGACGTCGGGCCCTCATACCACCCTCATGGAGTCTGTTTCTGACCGTTTGAGCAGACACATGCACATTTGTGGCCTGCTGGAGGTCATTTTGCAGGGCTCTGGCAGTGCTCCTCCTGCTCCTCCTTGCACAAAGGCGGAGGTAGCAGTCCTGCTGCTGGGTTGTTGCCCTCCTACGGCCTCCTCCACGTCTCCTGATGTACTGGCCTGTCTCCTGGTAGCGCCTCCATGCTCTGGACACTACGCTGACAGACACAGTAAACCTTCTTCCCACAGCTCGCATTGATGTGCCATCCTGGATGAGCTGCACTACCTGAGCCACTTGTGTGGGTTGTAGACTCCGTCTCATGCTACCACTAGAGTGAAAGCACCGCCAGCATTCAAAAGTGACCAAAACATCAGCCAGGAAGCATAGGAACTAAGAAGTGGTCTGTGGTCACCAACTGCAAAACCAGTCCTTTATTGGGGGTGTCTTGCTAATTGCCTATAATTTCCACCTGTTGTCTATTCCATTTGCACAACCGCATGTGAAATGTATTGTCAATCAGTATTGCTTCCTAAGTGGACAGTTTGATTTCACAGAAGTGTAATTGACTTGGAGTTACATTGTGTTGTTTAAGTGTTCCCTTTATTTTTTTGAGCAGTGTATTATTGATTGATTGACTATGACTTTTCAGATCACCCAGTAATGCTATCTGCAAGGTTAGTTCCAGGTAAATATTGCAATCCTTTAGCCATTCCTGGACCTGTGTCCAAAAACAAGCTACAAATGGACAGAACCAAAACAAATGATCTAATGATTCTGTCTCTTCACATCAAAATCTGCAGAGCTGGGAAGATTGTATCCCCCATATAAATAACATTCTATTGGTAGCAAGAATTTTATATAATAATTTAAATTGAAAGATTCTAATTTTGAATCCGGTGTCGTTTTGCGTGTCATTTCATAAACACTATGCCATGGGATCGGTAGCGTCAAAGATCTCTTCCCAACTATTTTGCAATCTATATGGGACGGCTGTCAATCCTTTTGGTCCTTAAGTGAAACTGATATACTTTTTTATTTATCACAGTTTTCCTTAACCAATTATGTTCTTTAATGCAAGGCCGACAGACAAGTTCCTTACTTTCTCCCCTTCATCTTTCCTCTTCCACTTTTGCGGTAAGGCTGCAATTATTTGGTTGTAATTTTGGGTAGAGCAGACATTTCCATATGTTTTTGTTAGCTGCATGTGCGACATAACTCCACCAGTCCTACCGATGATATCATTTACGAAGATTATACCTTTTTTAAACATTCTGTCAAAAAATAAAGGTTTTTGTTAATTAGTATATTTGAATTTAACCACAATATTTGTTGCATTATTTGTTCTGTCGTTTCTGGAGGATTAAATTGAAATTGCAACCAACTTTCTATGGCTTGTTTTAGAAATAGTGACATTTGGGAGATGATTTCCTTTTCAAATAACTGAAAGTGAGAGGTTGTAATCTGAATAAAGGGAAAAGGCCTTTCTTGAACAGTGGGTGAGACAATCTTACTAATTTGCTTGAGAATCAGTTCGGATTTAAGTATAACTTTTGGATGACTGAAGATTTTAGTGATAGGTCTAATGCTTTAATATTTAATAATTTCTGTCCTCCGAATTCATATTCATTATATAAATATGCTCTTTTAATTTTGTCTGGCTTGCCGTTCCAAATAAAATTGAATATTTTTTTCTCATATAATTTAAAAAAAACTGTTTGCTAGGCGTAGGCAAGACCATAAGCAAATAGGTAAACTGGGATAATACTAAAGAGTTAATCAGGGTGATTTTTCCACAAATTGACAGGTATTTTCCTTTCCATGGTAGTAAGATCTTATCTATTTTTGCTAAATTTCTATAAAAATTTATTAAAGTGAGATCATTTATTTCCTTTGGGATATGTATTCCGAGTATATCCACATCACCATCAGACCATTTTATTGGTAAACTACATGGTAATGTAAAAATTTTATTTTTTAGTGATCCAATACGTAATATAGTACATTTGTCATAATTTGGTTTTAATCCAGAGAGGTTAGAAAATGTATCTAGATCCTCTATGAGGCTGTGGAGGGATTCTAGTTGTGGATCTAAAAGAAAACATGAATCATCTGCGTACAATGACACCTTTGTTTTTAAGCCCTGTATTTCTAATCCTCTGATATTATTATTGGATCTGATTTTAATAGCTAACATCTCGATGGCCACAATAAATAGATATGCCGATAGTGGACAACCTTGTTTCCTCCTCTTGACAGTTTAAAACTTTCTGAGAAATAGCCATTATTTACTATTTTACACCTAGGGTTACTATACATGATTTTGACCCATTTTATAAGAGATTCTCCAAAATTGAAATGCTCCAGGCATTTATATATAAACCCCCAGTCGAACTTTATCAAATGCCTTTTTCGAAGTCTGCTATGAATAGCAGGCCTGGTTTCCCCATATTTTCCATAGTGTTCTATTGTTTCCAATACTTGCCTTATATTATCTCCAATGTATCTTCCATGTAAAAACCTGTCTGATTAGAATGAATAATATCCGACAATACCTTTTTTAATTCTATGCGCTATACATTTTGCTAGGATTTTTGCATCACAACACTGAAGTGTAAGGGGCCTCCAATTTTGTAAATGGACTGGATCTTTATATTTTCCACTTGTATCCTGTTTCAGTAATAATGAGATCAGACCTTCTTCTTGAGTGTCAGATAATCTACCATTTACATAGAAGTGGTTAAAACATGCTAATAACGTTCCTCTTAGTATATCAAAAAAGGTTTGGTATACCTCGATTGGTATGCCATCCAACCCTGGAGTTTTCCCGGACTTAAAGTCTTTAATTGCATCCAGAAGTTCCTCCTCTGTAATTTCACCTTCACATGAGTCTTTCTGTGTGGCTGTTAATTTGACATTATCAATAGAAAAAAAAACTCTACAATTAGCTTCAGTTAGAGGAGATGGAGGCGACTGAAAAGAAAACATATGCTTAAAGTACTTTGTTTCTTCCTTCAAAATATCATTTGGTGAATTATGGGTGACTCCGTCAATTGTAACCAGTTTCATTAAGTTCTTTTTGGTAGCATTCCTATGTTGAAGATTAAAAAAGAATTTTGTGCATTTTTCCCCATATTCCATCCAGTTTGCTTTATTTTTTATAATATATTACACTTGATCTTTCTTGAATAAGTTTTTCCATTTCTTTTTGTTTTTCCTCTAATTTATTCTGAGCCTCTATGTTACAGTTTTTATTGTCATCTATCTGTTCTGTTAGACTTTCTATTTCCTTTCTTAGTATAAACTCTTTTGACCTAAATTGCTTTTGTTTCCGAGATGAGTACTGAATTGCATGGCCTCTAAAGGCACATTTAAAGGTGTCAATAAGGGGATTCGCTGTACCTATGTTATGTTGGAAAAAGTCAGTTATAAATTCCTTTGTTCTAATTATAAATAAATTATCATCCAATAGGCTTTGATTAAATTTCCAATATCCTCGCCCACGTGGAAATTCAGTCAGAGTAATGTATATGCCTATTATATGATGGTCCGACCGCATTCTGTCCCCTATCAACACAGTTTTTTTTACTTTTGGTGCCAACGAGAATGAGATAAGAAAGAAGTCAAGACGACTAGCTTGATTCAGTCTCCGCCATGTATATCTCACTAGATCAGCATATTTAAGCCTCCATATATCTACTAGTTCTAATGTATCCATGACATTCACAATTTCCTTAAGAGCATGTGGGTGATTGTTTGTGGTGTGATTTCCTTTTCGGTCCATTGAGCTATTTAAAACAGTATTATAATCCCCCACCATAATAATATTGTCTTGAGTTGCTTGCAGGCTTGATAATTTATTATATATATTGTCAAAGAATTGTGGATCATCATTATTTGGTCCGTAAAGGTTAATGAGCCATATCTGTTTATGGTCCAATACCATATTTAAAATAATCCATCTACCTTGCGTATCTATTTGGACAATTTGCACATTCGGATCGAAATTACTATTAATTAATATCATCACCACTTTTGAATTTCTTTGCCCATGGGAGAAGTATATTTCCCCCCCCCCCATTCTTTTTTCCACGCTACTTCATCTCGAATTGTTGAATGAGTTTCCTGTATACAATAGATATTATATTCCTTCTCTTTGAGCCATGTAAATATTGTTATTCTTTTGTTATTATCAGCTAAGCCATTACAATTATAACTGGCTATACTTATTTCACCATACACCATAATGAGATACAAGTTTCAAGTCTATTTATCATTATATATGTTTGTAAATTTACCAATAAAAATAGCTTAATGATTGAGTGTCCATATAGCTGTACCGTGATATTTGCATTGCTACGGAGTAACCCTTCAATTGTTCTCCACTAATTCCCCGCTAAAGCCCCTCCCCATCCCAAGTTGAGCCGTCATCCCAGTGATCAGCATCCCACCCACGTCCCTCCGTATCCCTAAGGCCCCGAGAGGCCAGGACCCATCCATCGAAAACAGCACACAGTGCCACCCACAAAACAGAAGCAGATTAACCGCCAAAAGCATTTCCAATGCTTTCACCTCTATATATATATATCTATATAACTATTATTATTTTTTTAATTATGCATATCCTATTTTCCATCATTATCAATTAATATGCGTAATAATGTCGGGCAGTTCACACATAGGATTCTAACATATAACCCGGATTGCCATTGTATTACATTTAATTCATTGACAAGCAATTATTATCCTAGCAAATAATTCCCCGCAGTCCATCCCATACCCCCAACATCCCCACCCCCCCACAACAGATGCCAGACAAGCACACACGCACATACTCACATACTCCAACACACTCAACCCCCCCTCCTCCACAATCCACCATAAAATCCGATACTCAACGGCTGTTATATCCCAGAGCCCAACTCGAGAAATAACTTGATCTACGAGTGCACATACAGTTAAAGCTGATTGAGAAAGCATGCAGATTGAGCAGAAATTGATAACAATGTGAGATTTGATTAATCTACTTAATCTATGTCAAGTCCTAGGTGATGGAGATCAGATCCACCCTCTTCACCTGAGACACAAACACTCTGATCCCCTGTTGTAACCATTTTCCCAAGCATCTCCATGCGGTCAGACCTTTGATTATTTTGTGCCACCTGGGCCACAATGATAAACCCCCTCTCTGATTGTCAGAGTGTGACCCCCTCCCCATGGGTTACTGCAGCCAGTGTTGCCAGCACTGCCACTACCTGGGTGGGCGTACCCCACCGGAATCCCCACCGGCTAGGTAAAGGTCGTCAAGGTTCTCATTAGCAGCTTTGAGAATTTCCTTGTATATTATGCTCTCCCATCAGGGGCTCTGGCTTTTAGGACCAACCCTGCCAGGCAGGCTCAGAATCTTGAGGGGGCGGTGCTGCTCAAGTAGGTCTCTGACCGCATTTATTTCTCTGTTTAGGCTGCATATTCACAGCAGGTCCATAAAATAGATGGGAACTTCTCTTTGGTGTATGGGTCGCTCAGGTGGGTGTCCAGGTTATAGGGTTAGGGATCTTTCCATCATGATAGGACAATGAATAATTAGATTAGATGTATACTATATTTAAAAATGTATATCCCTCATCTACACAAAATTGAAAGCTCTCTCTCTCACTACCCCTGCTCATAGACCCCCGGTCGGCTCTGGGATATGCAACCATTTCCCCTCTCACTCACTTAACGCCGCACCTTTTCAAACACAAAAATGCACACCACATGGTTGACTGCGGAAGAAATGGGCTGAGCGTGCAAACGCACCCGCATCCACATCTGCCATAGGGGGAAAAGGACACCAGAGAGAACACAGGACCAACCACAACAACCATCCGCCAAAACAACAACCTCCCGCCAAAAAAAGCCATGTTCTAATTATTTGTATTTAAAGATGTATTATTCTGCTTGTTATATCGTTTTATCCATTTATAAAATACTATACTTACTATAAATGTTATTTAATATTACAATCCCTATCATTGCTAGTATCAGGTGCTCCAATATTTGACTCCTCTATTACAACTTTTAGAATAGCCATGGAGTAGTCTTTGTGTCTCTGAACATTTGGTTGTCAATATATAATTTATCCACCACTAGTGCAACACGTTTCCCTTTTAATCTGTTTTCCTTGAAGATTGGATACAGAACTTTGCGCCTTTCTACAATCTCCTTCGGGAACTGATCATTCATGCCCTATTTTCGTGCCAGCAAGTCTTTTTCCCAGGCTTTTCACCATAGCTTTATCCTTAAAAAAGCAAATTTGGCAACGATTGGGCGCTCATATTTCTGTCCTCTTTTTCCCGAAACGATGTACACGTTCGAGTTGGATTTTATCGACAGCCTCGAGTGGGATTTGTAGCGCTGTATGCAGGAAGTCCTTCATAATGTTCTCTGTTATTTCTCCCTCCTTTTCCTGAATACCCGTAAGTACTAGATTTTCCCTCATCGATCTAGTTTGGATGTCTAGTAAGGCTTCTCTCAGAAGATTGTTCTCCTTTTTTTAATTCCCTAACGTCCGTTTCCATTTTAGAGACTGTCACTTTTATTTCTTTGGTTTCTTTCTCCATTACCAAAGCTTTTCGTCACTCATTTGAAGACTCGCTTTCAACTCTTTTACGTCTTTACTGACCAATTCTAATATGCCCAATTTGTCATTTATCGACTTCAACAGGTCGCTTTCCACACTTACCATACCCAGTGGTGAAAAGCATATATCATCTGTATCAGTCGATGAATCGCGTTTCCTTTTGGGGATCGGCTCTCCACGCTTGTCTTCAGTCATGTTTGGGTGTTGCTTGTTGTAGTAATATTTGTCTATATATTTTTCTAGCCTTATGTCTACGCGTGCCCCGCCCCTTCTTCATGTGACACTTAGATTACACACAGGTGGACTTTATTTAACTAATTATGTGACTTCTGAAGGTAATTGGTTGCACCAGATCTTATTTAGGGGATTCATAGCAAAGGGGGTGAATACATATGCATCCACCACTTTTCCGTTATTTATCTTTTATTTATTTTTTAACAAGTTCTTTTTTAAATTTCACTTCACCAATTTGGACTCATCAGACCAAAGGACAGATTTCCACCGGTCTAATGTCCAATGCTTGTGTTTCTTGGCCCAAGCAAGTCTCTTCTTATTATTGGTGTCCTTTAGTAGTGGTTTCTTTGCAGCAATTCGACCATGAAGTCCTGATTCACGCAGTCTCCTCTGAACAGTTGATGTTGAGATGTGTCTGTTACTTGAACTCTGTGAAGCATTTATTTGGGCTGCAATTTCTGAGGCTGGTAACTCTAATGAGCTTATCGTCTGCAGCAGAGGTAACTCTGGGTCTTCCTTTCTTGTGGCGGTCCTCACGAGAGCCAGTTTCATCATAGCGCTTGATGGTTTTTGCGACTGCACTTGAAGAAACTTTCAAAGTTCTTGACATTTTCCGTATTGACTGACCTTCATGTCTTAAAGTAATGATGGACTGTCATTTCTCTTTGCTTATTTGAGCTGTTCTTGCCATAATATGGACTTGGTCTTTTACAAAATAGGGCTATCTTCTGTATACCACCCCTACCTTGTCACAACACAACTGATTGGCTCAAACGCATTAAGAAGGAAGGAAATTCCACAAATTAACTTTTAGCAAGGCATAATTGTTAACTGAAATGCATTCCAGCTGACTACCTCATGAAGCTGGTTGAGAGAATGCCAAGAGTGTGCAAATCTGTCATCAAGGCAAAGCGTGGCTACTTTGAAGAATCTCAAATATAAAATATATTTTGATTTGTTTAACACTTTTTTTGGTTACTACATGATTCCATATGTGTTATTTCATAGTTTTGATGTCTTCACTATTATTCTACAATGTAGAAAATAGTAAAAAATAGCCTGGAATGAGTAGTGTGTCCAAACGTTTGGCTGATACTATGTGTATAGCCAATCTCCATAATTTTAACATAACTCCAGGTACCTACAGTTGAAGTCGGAAGTTTACATAACCCTTAGCCAAATACATTTAAACTCAGTTTTTCAAAATTCCTGACATTTAATCCTTGTAAAAATTCCCTGTTTTAGGTCAGTTAGGATCACCACCTTATTTTAAGAATGTGAAATGTCAGAATAATAGTAGAGAGACTGATTTATTTCAGCTTTTCTTTCTTTCATCACATTCCCAGTGGGTCAGAAGTTTACATACACTCAATTAGTATTTGGTAACGTTCTCTTAAATTGTTTAACTTGGGTCAAAAATGTTGGGTAGCCTTCCACAAGCTTCCCACAATAAGTTGGGTGAATTTTGGCCCATTCCTCCTGACAGAGCTGGTGTAACTGAATCAGGTTTGTCGCCTCCTTGCTCGCACACGCTTTTTCAGTTCTGCCCACAAATGTTCTATAGGATGGAGGTCAGGGCTTTGTGATGGCCACTCCAATACCTTGACTTTGTTGTCCTTAAGCCATTTTGCCACAACTTTAGAAGTATGCCTCGGGTCATTGTCCATTTGGAAGACCCATTTGCCATTTGGAAGCTTTAACTTCCTTAATGATGTCTTGAGATGTTGCTTCAATATATCCACATAATTTTCCTTCCTCATGATGCCATCTATTTTGTGAAGTGCACCAGTCCCTCCTGCAGCAAATCACCCCCACAGCATGATGCTGCCACCCCTGTGCTTCACGGTTGGGATGGGGTTCTTCGGCTTGCAAGCGCCCCCCCCTTTTTCCTCTGAACATAACGATGGTCATTATGGCCAAACAGTTCTATTTTTGTTTCATCAGACCAGAGGACATTTCTCCAAAAAGTACGATCTTTGTCCCAATGTGCAGTTGCAAACCGTAGTCTGGCTTTTTTTTGTGGTTTTGGAGCAGTGGCTTCTTCCTTGCTGAGCGGCTTTTCAGGTTATGTCGATATAGGACTTGTTTTACTGTGGATATAGATACTTTTGTACCTGTTTCCTCCAGCATCTTCCCAAGGTCCTTTGCTGTTGTTCTGGGATTGATTTGCACTTTTTGCACCAAAGTACGTTAATCTCTAGGAGACAGAACATGTCTCCTTCCTGAGCGGTATGATGGCTGTGTGGTCCTATGGTGTTTATACTTGCATACTATTGTTTGTACAGATGAACGTGGTACCTTCAGACGTTTGGAAATTGCTCCCATGGATGAACCAGACTTGTTGGGGTCTACCATTTTTTTTCTGAGGTCTTGGCTGATTTCTGTAGATTTTCCCATGATGTCAAGCAAAGAGGCACTGAGTTTGAAGGTAGACCTTGAAATACATCCACAGGTACACCTCCAATTGACTCAAATTATGTCAATTAGCCTATCAGAAGTTTCTAAAGCCATGACATCATTTTCTGGAATTTTCCAAGCTGTTTAAAGGCACAGTCAACTTAGTGTATGTAAACTTCTGACCCACTGGAATTGTGATACAGTGAATTATAAGTGAAAAAATATGTCTGTAAACAATTGTTGGAAAAATTACTTGTGTCATGCACAAAGTAGATATCCTAACCGACTTGCCAAAACTATAGTTTTTTAACAAGACATTTTTGGAGTGGCTTGAAAAACGAGTTTTAATGACTCCAACCTAAGTGTATGTAAACTTCCGACTTCAACTGTAGCAACCAAGAGGTTGCGAGTTCAAATTTCAAGTGAGGTTGACTCCTAAGTAATCCAGGGGACCATGACACAATGTTCTAAAACGTTCTTGGGGACATCCATGGAACCTGCAGGGGACCATGATTGATTGAATTAATGTCAATTACTCATTAAAAAGTCAAATATGACATTTGACATGTGCTCAAATGTTGTGTCGTTTCATGGTATCATATGTTGAGATTTTGCAGTCACATTTATTTCACATGAGATCATGTTTTCACATGTGCTCACATGTTGTCACATGTTATCACATTAACTTCACGTAAAATAACGTGAAATTCATGTGTTTTTTCCGTATGGGGGCCTCCAAGACCCACATTTCGTTATTTGTCGCATTTCGTATTGAGCAGAATTGAAACCGAGGCTAAATCAGAAAGTTCAGCCCCTATTTAAACTCCCTAGAGTCGATGTCCACACC
>NW_025538280.1:0-21028 GCF_020615455.1 Coregonus clupeaformis | reverse complement strand
CACCAGTCTAATGTCCATCGCTCGTGTTTCTTGGCCTAAGCAAGTCTCTTCTTATTATTGGTGTCCGTTAGTAGTGGTTTCTTTGCAGCATTTCGACCATGAAGGCCTGATTCCCACAGTCTCCTCTGAACAGTTGATGTTGAGATGTGTCTGTTACTTCAACTCTGTGAAGCATTTATTTTTGGCCTGCAATTTCTGAGGCTGGTAATTCTAATGAACTTATCCTCTGCAGCAGACTTAACTCTTTTATTTTTTATTTAACCATTATTTAACCAGGTAAGCCAGTTGGGAACAAGTTCTCATTTACAACTGCGACCTGGGCAAGATAAAGCAAAGCAGTGCGATAAAAACAACAACACAGAGTTACATACGGGGTAAAACAAAAAATAAAGTAAAAATACAGCAAAAAATATATATACAGTGTGTGCAAATGTAGCAAGTTATGGAGGTAAGGCAATAAATAGGCCATAGTGCAAAATAATTACAATTAGTATTAACACTGGAATAATAGATGTGCAAGAGATGATGTGCAAATAGAGATACTGGGGTGCAAATTAGCAAAATAAATAACAATATGGGGATGAGGTAGTTGGGTGGGCTAATTTCAGATGGGCTGTGTACAGGTGCAGTGATCGGTAAGGTGCTCTGACAACTGATTTTTGCAGTTCTTTCCAGTCATTTGCAGCAGAGAACTGGAAGGAATGGCGGCCAAAGGAGGTGTTGGCTTTGGGGATGACCAGTGAGATATACCTGCTGGAGCACATACTACGGGTGGGTGTTGCTACGGTGACTATTGAGCTAAGATAAGGCGGGATTTGCCTAGCAGTGATTTATAGATGGCCTGGAGCCAGTGGGTTTGGCGACGAATATGTAGTGAGGACCAGCCAACAAGAGCGTACAGGTCACAGTGGTGGGTAGTATATGGGGCTTTGGTGACAAACGGATGGCACGGTGATAGACTACATCCAATTTGCTGAGTAGAGTGTTGGAGGCTATTTTGTAAATGACATCGCCGAAGACTCTGGGTCTTCCATTCCTGTGGCGGTCCTCATGAGAGCCAGTTTCATCATAGCGCTTTGATGGTTTTTGCGAATGCACTTGAAGAAACTTTCAAAGTTCTTGAAATGTTCCGTATTGACATGTCTTACAATAATGATGGACTGTCGTTTCTCTTTGCTTATTTGAGCTGTTCTTGCCATAATATGGACTTGGTCTTTTACCAAATAGGGCTATCTTCTGTATACCCCCTACATTGTCACAACACAACGGATTGGCTCAAACGCATTAAGAAGGATATAAATTCCACAAATTAACTTTTAAGAAGGCACACCTGTTAATTGAAATGCATTCCAGGTGACTACCTCATGAAGCTGGTTGAGAGAATGCCAAGAGTGTTTAAAGCTGTCATCAAGGCAAAGGGTGGCTATTTGAAGAATGTCACATATAAAATATATTTTGATTTGTTTAACACTTTTTTGGTTACTACATGATTCCATATGTGTTATGTCATGTTTTGATGTCTTCACTATTATTCTACAATGTAAAAATAGTAAAAATAAAGAAAAACCCTTGAATGAGTAGGTGTCCAAACTTTTGACCCGTAGTGTATATGTGTATGTTACCGTTAGCGGTTTTCACCACTGTCCGTGGCCTGCACTACCTACCAGCCAGCTCTAGCCTGGACAATTATCGGCCAGTCTGCACAGCGTGCTATCGACCCAGAGCATATCGGATTTTCTGCCGGAATCACTGAATCACTGGACCTTAACACCGGATCATCGCAACTAGCTAGCTGCAACTGAATGGCTGTTGTTGGCTAATTCACCACTGTCCCGACGCACCAGTTAGCCTTGAGCTAGCCTCGAGCCAGGCCCATCTCCTGGTTATCTACCTCTCAACCTGACGGGACCTCCCTAGTATCGACCACGGGCCCCGTTGATCCATCACGACTGGTCTGCCGACGTAATCGTCTGATGTGGTTTCAACAGGCTTCCCGTTTGCGATGACCACGAAGATCCATCTGCTAGCACCGGCCCGCTAGCACGCGCCAATCAACAGCCGTGCCTCCTGCTCGCCTGTGCTGTAGCAGCCTATGAACTGCTCCCCGGACTTACCTATTGCTGCTCACTGGACCTTATGATTACTCAGCTACACAGCTGATGCCTGCTGGACTGTTCCTTTTACACGGTACCCTATCCTGTTTATCTGTTTAGCCTCAGCCCAAACTTTCGTCGCCATTACCAGTTGTTGTCTTAGCCCTCTCGAATAACACCTGTGATTGCGTTATACCTCTCTCCCATGTCAATATGCCTTGCCTATTGCTGTTTGGGGTAGTTCTTATTGTACTATTTCACTGTAGAGCCTCCAGTCCTGCTCAACCAGCCTCAGAGAGCTCCTTTGTCCCACCCCCATACACGCGGAGACCGGCTTAATCGGGTACCTCCATTGATGCTATCTCTTTCATCGTTACACAATGCTTAGGTGTACCTCCACTGTACTCATATCCTTCCATATCCTTGTCTGTACATAATGCCCTGAATCTATTCTACAACGCCTGAAATCTGTCCCTTTTATTCTCTGTACCCAACGCACTAGAAGACCAGTTCTTAAAGCCTTTAGCCGTATCCTTATTCTATTCCTCCTCTGTTCCTCTGGTGATGTCGAGGTTAACCCAGGCCCTGTAGCCCCCAGTATCACTCCTACTCCCCAGGCGCTATTATTTGTTGACTTCTGTAACCGTAAAAGCCTTGGTTTCTTGCATGTTAACATCAGAAGCCTCCTCCACAAGTTTGAGTTATTCACTGCGTTAGCAGACTCTGCCAACCCTGATGTTCTAGCAGTGTCTGAATCCTGGCTTAGGAAGGCCACCAAAAATTCAGAGATGTCCAACCCGAATTACAACATTTTCCGTCTAGATAGAACTGCCAAAGGGGGCGGAGTTGCAATCTACTGTAGAGATAGTAGGGCGGCAGGTAGCTTAGTGGGTAAGAGCGTTGTGCCAGTAACCGAAAGGTCGCTGGTTCTAATCCCCGAGCCGACTAGGTGAAAAATCTGTCGATGTGCCCTTGAGCAAGGCACTTAACCCTAATTGCTCCTGTAAGTCGCTCTGGATAAGAGCGTCTGCTAAATGACTAAAAAAAAAAAAAATAGCCTGAAGAGCTCTATCATACTATCCATGTCTGTGCACAAACAGCTGGAGCTTCTACTTCTAAAAATCCACCTTTCCAGAAATAAGTCTCTCACTGTTGCCGCTTTACAGACCCCCTCAGCCCCAGTTGTGCCCTGGACACCATATGTGAATTGCTTGCCCCCCATCTATCCTCAGAGTTTGTAATACTTGGTGACCTAAACTGAGATATATTAACACCCCGGCCGTCCTACAATCTAAACTAGATGACCTCAATCTCACACAAATTATCAAGGAACCTACCAGGTACAACCCTAAATCCGTAAACATGGGCACCCTCATAGATATCATCCTGACTAATTTACCCTCAAAATACACCAACGCTGTCTTCAACCAGGATCTCAGTGATCACTGCCTGCGTCCGTAATGGGTCCGCGGTCAAACGACCACCCCTCATCACTGTCAAACGCTCCCTAAAACACTTCAGCGAGCAGGCCTTTCTAATTGACCTGGCCCGGCTATCCTGGATGGATATTGACCTCATTCCATCAGTAGAGGATGCCTGGATGTTCTTCAAAAAGTGCTTTCCTCTCCATTTTAAATAAGCATGCCCCATTCAAAAATTCAGAACTAAGAACAGATATAGCCCCTGGTTCACCCAAGACTTGACTGCCCTTGACCAGCACAAAAACATCCTGTGGCGTAATGCATTAGCATCGACCAGCCCCAGCGATATGCAACTTTTCAGAGAAGTCAAGAACCAATATACACAATCAGTTAGGAAAGCAAAGGCTAGCTTTTTCAAACAGAAATTTGCATCCTGTAGCACTAACTCCAAAAAGTTTTGGGACACTGTAAAGTCAATGGAGAATAAGAGCACCTCCTCCCAGCTGCCCACTGCACTGAGGCTAAGAAACACTGTCACCACCGATAAATCCACGATAATCGAGAATTTCAATAAGCATTTTGCTACAGCTGGCCATGCTTTCCACCTGGCTACCCTTACCCCGGCCACCAGTTCTGCACCCTCCGCTGCAACTTGCCCCTGCCCCCCCGCTTCTCCTTCACCCAAATTCAGATAGCTGATGTCCTGAAAGAGCTGCAAAATCTGGACCCCTACAAATCAGCTGGGCTAGACAATCTGGACCCTTTCTTTCTAAAATTAGATGCAGAAATTGTTGCAAAACCTATAACTAGCCTGTTCAACCTCTATTTCGTATCGTCTGAGATCCCCAGAGATTGGAAAGCTTCCGCGGTCATCCCCCTCTTCAAAGGGGGTGACACTCTAGATCCAAACTGTTACAGACCTATATCCATCCTGCCCTGCCTTTCGAAAGTATTTGAAAGCCAAGTTAACAAACAGATCACCGACCATTTCGAATCCCACCGTACCTTCTCCGCTATGCAATCTGGTTTCGAGCTGGTCATGGGTGCACCTCAGCCACGCTCAAGGTCCTAAACAATATAATAACCGCGATCGATAAAGACAGTACTGTGCAGTCGTCTTTATCGACCTGGCCTAGGCTTTTGACTCTGTCAATCACCGCATTCTTATTGGCAGACTAAATAGCCTTGGTTTCTCAAATGACTGCCTCGCCTGGTTCACCAACTACTTCTCAGATAAAGTTCAATATGTTAAATCGGAGGGCCTGTTGTCTGGACCTCTGGCAGTCTCTATGGGGTGCCACAGGGTTCAATTCTCAGGCCGACTCTATTCTCTGTGTATATCAATGATGTCGCTTTTGCTGCTGTTGACTCTCAGATCCACCTCTACGCAGAACGACACCATTTTGTATACATCTGGCCCTTTTATTGGACACTGTGTTAACAAACCTCCAAACGAGCTTCAATGCCATTCAATACTCCTTCCGTGGCCTCCAACTGCTCTTAAACGCTAGTAAAACTAAATGCATGCTCTTCAATCGAACGCTGCTTGCACCCGCCCACGCCCGACTAGAATCACTACTCTCGGCGGGTATGACTTAGAATATGTGGACAACTACAAATACCTAGGTGTCTGGTTAGACTGTAAACTCTCCTTCCAAACTCACATGAAGCATCTCCAATCAAAAGTTAAATCTAGAATTGGCTTCCTATTTCGCAACAAAGTGTCACGGTTTCGGCCGAGGCTGCCTCTCTTCCTTGTTTGGGCAGGCTTCGGCGTTCGTTGTCTCCGGAATACTAGCTGCCACCGTTGTATGTTTCATGTTCGTTTGCTTTTGTCTGTTTGTTTGTGACACCTGTTCTCGTTTAGCGTAATTAGTGTCCTATAAGTTTCTCGTTGTGTTTGTCTAGTGTTGTGTGTTATTGATTTAGGTCTGTCGTGTGTTGGGCTTGTATTTTGCTATTTCGCTCGGTTGAGCTTCCCTCCACTGCGTTGGAGCGTTTACGCACCTGTTTTAGTGCGCCTTTTTGTTTTGTCGCCTTCGTGCGTAATTTCGCCTTCGGGCAAGTCTGTTCGTGTTTTACCTTGTTGGAAATTGACTAAAGTCTTTTGGACTATACTTCGGTGTCCTGCGTTTGATTCCACCACTACACCCACCTACAGCAATCGTGACAGAATAACACACCTTGAAGAATGGAATCAGCAGGAGCCGCAGCAGCCCAGGCGACGCTGGAGGACAAGGTCCGGGAACAAAGTGACCAGATCCTGCAGATGGGGACCGCACTGCAGGAGGTGATCACCACCATCCGAGGCTGGGGGACGCATCCACCGCCATCCTCCCTGCCAGCACCATCGGCCAGTCAGCCCATTCCCGCACCGGAACCCCGAGGAGTCCGACTCTCGCTCCCGGGGGCCTACGATGGGACCGCAGCCGGGTGTCAGGGATTCCCCTTCTCCAGGTGGAGCTGTACCTGGCCACCGTGCACCCGGCGCCCTCGGGACATGAGAGCGTGTCCGCCTGATCTCCTGCCTTTCCGGGAAGGCGTTGGAATGGGCCAACGCGGGAGTGGAGGAGGATCGACGCGGACACCATCACATACGACGAGTTCTCCCGCCGCTTCAGGGCGGTGTTTGACCATCCCCAGAGGGAAAGCGGCGGGGAGCGTCTGGTCTTCCTCCGGCAGGGGAGGAGGAGTGCCCAGGAGTTCGCCCTAGAGTTCCGTACTCTAGCGGCAGATGCAGGGTGGAATGAGCGGGCTCTCGTTGACCACTACAGATGTAGTCTACGAGAGGACGTCCGTCGGGAGCTGGCCTGTAGGGACACCAGCCTCTCGTTCGACCAGTTGGTCGACATGTCCATCAGGCTGGATAACCTGCTAGCTACCCGCGGGCGTCCCCGAGGGGGTCCGTCCATTTCACCCTCCAGCGCCTCCGAGCCGTGCCCCATGGAGCTCGGGGCGCTGGCGCTAGAGAGAGGAGGGGTCGGCTTACTAGGGGGTCCATCTCCTGCACCAACTGTGGTCGGGGGAGGACACACCGCGGCTAGGTGCTGGGGATGGCCTCCTAGGGGAGAGGGACGACAGGTCCCGCACTGGGGATTCCTTCCAGGTGAGTAGGCGCCCCACTCACCCAGAGCTCTCTGTTGCACATTTCTGTATACCTGTGAGTTTTCCACAGGTAGCACCTCATTCCCAGCATAAGGCGCTGGTAGATTCAGGCGCGGCTGGGAATTTTGTTGATAGGAAGTTTTGTTTAGCCTTAGGGGATTCCCCTTCTTCCTGTTGATGTCCCTTTCCCCGTTCATGCCCTAGATAGCCGTCCGTTGGAGTGCGGGCTTGATCAGGAAGTCACTGCGCCACTTAGGATGTGTGCGCAGGGGGGTCATCAGGAGATGATTCAGCTATTTCTGATTGACTCGCCTGCGTATCCGGTGGTGCTGGGCATGCCCTGGTTGAGTACCCATAACCCATCTATTTCATGGCAGGAGAGGGCTCTGATGGAGTGGTCTGCCCAGTGTGTGGGTCGATGTTTGGGCGTTTCCGTATGGGCTACCTCGGTGGAGAGTCCAAACCAGGTGCCCGCATTGCACGTTCCTCCTGAGTATGGGGATTTGGCTATCGCGTTTAGTAAGTCGAGGGCGACGCGGTTGCCACCCCATAGGCAGGGAGATTGTGCGATAGACCTCCAGGCAGGAGCTGCGCTCCCACGGAGCCATGTGTATCCTCTGTCTCAGGAGGAGAAGAAAGCTATGGAGACTTACATAGACGAATCTCTGAGACAAGGATACATACGGCCTTCCACTTCCCCTGCGTCCCTCGAGTTTCTTTTTGTGAAGAAGAAGGATGGTGGTTTACGCCCGTGCATCGATTACCGTGGTCTCAATCAGATCACGGTGAAGTACAGTTATCCACTCCCGTTGATTGCGACCATGACTGAGTCCTTGCATGGGGCGCGTTTCTTCACTAAATTAGATCTCAGGAGCGCGTACAACTTGTGCGCATCAGGGAGGGCGATGAATGGAAGACAGCCTTTAGTACCACCTCGGGCCATTACGAGTATCTTGTCATGCCATACGGGTTGATGAACGCTCCGTCAGTTTTCCAATCATTCGTGGATGAGATCTTCAGGGACATGCAGGGGCAGGGGGTCGTTGTGTACATAGATGACATTCTCGCGTACTCGCCTACCCGTGTCGAGCATGTGGCCCTGGTGCGCAGAGTGTTGCGGAGGCTGGTGGAGCACGACCTGTATGTTAAGGCAGAGAAGTGTCTGTTTTTCCAGGAGTCGGGTCTCCTTTTTTGGGGGTATCAGTTGTCTGCGTCAGGGGTGAAGATGGAGGTAGACCGGGTGTCAGCCGTGCGTAATTGGCAAACACCAACCACTGTGAAGGAGGTGCAGCAGTTTTTGGGGTTTGCGAATTACTACCGGAGGTTTATCCGGGGTTTTTGGACAGGTGGCAGCTCCCATCACGTCTCATTTGAAGGGGGTCGGTGCGTCTGCAGTGGTCTGCCGAGGCGGACAGGGCGTTTGGGAGGCTGAAGGACCTGTTTACCTCGGCCCCGGTGCTGGCGCATCCGGATCCCTCTTTACCATTTCAGGTAGAGGTGGACGCGTCTGAGGCCGGTATAGGAGCCGTGCTTTCACAACGGTCAGGCCTGCCACCTAAACTCCGCCCCTGTGCCTTTTATTCCAAGAAGCTCAGTCCGGGGCGGAGCGAAACTATGACGTAGGGGACAGGGAGCTGTTAGCCGTGGTACAGGCCCTAAAGGTGTGGAGGCACTGGCTTGAGGGGGCTCAACACCCTTTCCTCATTTTGACGGACCACCGTAACCTGGAGTACATCCGGGCAGCGAGGAGGCTAAACCCTCGGCAGGCAAGATGGAATATGTTCTTGACCCGGTTTACATTTAAGATCACGTACATCCCTGGGTCACAGAACGGTAAGGCAGATGCGCTGTCTCGGCGGTATGACACGGAGGAGAGGTCCGTGGAGCCCACTCCCCATACTGCCGGAGTCGTGTCTGGTGGCACCGGTAGTGTGGGAGGTCGATGCTGAGCTCGAGCGGGCGTTACGCACCGACCCTAGTCCACCGCAATGCCCGGAGGGTCGGAAGTACGTTCCGCTCGAGGTTCGGGATCGATTGATCTATTGGGCTCACATGTCACCCTCCTCTGGACACCCTGGTATCGGCCGGACAGTGCACTGTCTTAGTGCCAAGTACTGGTGGCCCACGTTGGCAAGGGATGTAAGGGTTTATGTTTCCTCCTGCTCGGTGTGCGCCCAGTGTAAGGCGCCTAGACATCTGCCTAGGGTAAGTTACTACCCCTGCCCGTTCCACAACGACCATGGTCCCACCTCTCGGTGGATTTCCTTACTGACCTTCCTCCTTCACAGGGGAATACCACTATACTGGTGCGTTGTGGACCGGTTTTCTAAGGCCTGTCGTTTGCTCCCCATGCCGGGCCTTCCTACCGCCTCTGCAAACTGCCGAAGCCCTATTCACCCATGTGTTCCGGCACTACGGGGTATCCGAGGATATTGTGTCTGATCGAGGTCCCCAATTTACCTCCAGGGTCTGGAGAGCCTTTATGGAGCGGTTGGGGGTCTCGGTGAGCCTCACCTCGGGTTACCACCCGGAGAGTAATGGGCAGGTGGAACGCGTGAACCAGGATGTGGGTAGGTTTCTTAGAACATACTGCCCGGACCGCCG
Source organism: Coregonus clupeaformis (assembly GCF_020615455.1). Lineage (NCBI taxonomy): Eukaryota > Metazoa > Chordata > Actinopteri > Salmoniformes > Salmonidae > Coregonus > Coregonus clupeaformis. The sequence goes on along the minus strand of NW_025538280.1, from coordinate 11,805 downwards.
GAGGAGTGGGCCAGGTACGTTCCTGGGCCGAGATGGCCCAGAATTCCCCTACGCCATTCCTCCACTAACCTAACCCCCTTTCCAATGTGTGTTAGGTTACCAGCCGGTTCTGGCACCTTGGCAGCAGAGCCAGATCGAGGCTCCTGCGGTGGATGAGTGGGCGCGGCGCTCGGAGGAGACATGGGAACGCTGCACACGTCCACCTGCAGCGGGCCCTCCGACGTCGTAAAGGGCGGCGCCGATCTCCACCGCTGTGAGGGACCGGTGTACGCACCTGGTGATCGAGTCTGGCTCTCTACCAGAAACCTGCCCCTCCGCCTGCCCTGTCGGAAACTGGGTCGCGGTTTGTAGGGCCATTTAAAGTCCTGGGAAGGTTGAACGAGGTGTGTTACAAATTACAACTACCTGTTGAATATAAAAGTATTAACCCTCGTTCCATGTGTCCCCTTCTCAGGCCGGGTGGTAGCTGGCCCACTCCAAGAAAGTGAGATCAGGGAGACTCCTCCGCCCCCCATTGGACATCGAGGGGCACCGGCGTACTCCGTGAGGTCCATCTTGGATTCGAGGACGTCGGATGGGGGTCTCCAATATCTAGTGGAGTGGGAGGGGTACGGTCCGGAGGAACGGTGCTGGAGTGCCGAGGAGAGACATTTTGGACCCGTCTCTCTGACGGAATTCCATCGTGGGCACCCGACGCACCCTGCTCCGCGTCCTCCGGGTCGTCCCGAGGCCGGAGTCGGCGCACGTCTGGAGCCGCGCGTCAAGGGGGGGGTACTGTCACGGTTTCGGCCGAGGCTGCCTCTCTTCCTTGTTCGGGCAGGCTTCGGCGTTCGTTGTCTCCGGAATACTAGCTGCCACCGTTGTATGTTTCATGTTCGTTTGCTTTTGTCTGTTTGTTTGTGACACCTGTTCTCGTTTAGCGTAATTAGTGTCCTATAAGTTTCTCGTTGTGTTTGTCTAGTGTTGTGTGTTATTGATTTAGGTCTGTCGTGTGTTGGGCTTGTATTTTGCTATTTCGCTCGGTTGAGCTTCCCTCCACTGCGTTGGAGCGTTTACGCACCTGTTTTAGTGCGCCTTTTGTTTTGTCGCCTTCGTGCGTAATTTCGCCTTCGGGCAAGTCTGTTCGTGTTTTACCTTGTTGGAAATTGACTAAAGTCTTTTGGACTATACTTCGGTGTCCTGCGTTTGATTCCACCACTACACCCACCTACAGCAATCGTGACACAAAGACTCCTTCACTAATGCTGCTAAACATGCCCTCGTAAAACTGGCTATCCTACCGATCCTTGACTTCGGCGATGTAATTTACAAAATAGCTTCCAACACTCTACTCAGCAAATTGGATGTAGTCTATCACAGTGCCATCCGTTTTGTCACCAAAGCCCCATATACTACCCACCATTGTGACCTGTACCCTCTCGTTGGCTGGCCCTCACTACATATTCGTCGCCAAACCCACTGGCTCCAGGTCATCTATAAATCACTTCTAGGCCAATCCCTGCCTTATCTTAGCTCATTGGTCACCATAGCAACACCCACCCGTAGTATGCGTTCCAGCAGGTATATCTGTCACGCCCTGACTCAGGGGACTCTTATATGTTGAGTCAGGGGGTGGATATTCTGTATTGTATTTTCTATGTTTGTGATCTAGGTTTTGTAGTTCTATGTTTGGCCGGGTGTGTTTCCCAATCAGAGGCAGCTGTCGCTCGTTGTCTCTGATTGGGGAGCATACTTAGGCAGCCTATTGGCAATTATGGGTTGTGGGATCTTGTTCCGTGTGGAGGCTTGTTTAGTGTTCAGCCTTAGGTTTTCACGTGTCGTTGGTTTGTTGTTTTGTCGTGTGTTTATCATTTAATAAACATGTACGCATTTCACGCTGCGCCTTGGTCTGACCCGTCCCTTAAACAAACGTGACAATATCTCACTGGTCATCCCCAAAGCCAACACCTCCTTTGGCCGCCATTCCTTCCAGTTCTCTGCTGCAAATGACTGGAACGAACTGCAAAAATCTCTGAAGCTGGAGACACTTATCTCCCTCACTATCTTTAAGCATCAGTTGTCAGAGCAGCTTACCGATCACTGCACCTGTACACAGCCCATCTGTAATTAGCCCACCCAACTACCTCATCCCCATATTGTTATTTACATTGTTATTTATTTTGCTCATTTGCACCCCAGTATCTCTATTTGCACATTATCTTCTGCACATCTATCACTCCAGTGTTAATACAACATTTTAATTATTTTGCACTATGGCCTATTTATTGCCTTACCGCCATAACTTACTATATTTGCACACACTGTATATAGATTTTCTATTGTGTTATTGACTGTACATTTTGTTTATTCCATATGTAACTCTGTGTTGTTGTTGTTGTTTTTATCGCACTGCTTTGCTTTGCTTTATCTTGGCCAGGTCGTAGTTGTAAATGAGAACTTGTTCTCAACTGGCTTACCTGGTTAAATAAAGGTGAAATTAAAAATTTAAAACCTGTTAGATATTATGGGCATCTTGGGATGTGTTTTGTATGTTATTGCTGTAAGAGTGAGTTAGCTAGCATGCTCTAATTGTAATGGTCACATTAGTTCCCTGCTGATGCACAATTATTTATATGCTAACAGACGGTAGTGTAAGTATTCATCAGGGGCGGTGTGTTCAATAGGGCGATATGGGCGACGCACTGCCAAACGGGAAAAGGAAGGGATTTTTTTTCTAATCAATTATATCATGGCAACAGTAGTTATCAGTGTTGTAATGTCCAATCAGGCTAAAGTCGTGCTTCAAATGGCTCCCCCTCCTTTTGGGGCGATTTCAGTCAGGTTGAAAATCGCCCAGAAGTCTGTCATAGACTCCCATGTAAAATCTATTTTTTCAAATTTCAGAGCTTTCAATACAATCTCTATGGGTGTCTGAGGGCTTGCACTTACGCGCTTTCGTCATACGTAACGTAACCATGAACGTAACTAAGAAAAGAGCGGATTGTGTCTTTGAAAGAAGTTCCTTTTGTCGGCGAACAAATGAAGATAAATTGGCAACGAAACAATTAGGACCTCCCAGACCAAATTTAATAATTCAACAGGTTTCTACTAAAGGCGGAAAGTCCTACACCCGAGGATTTTCCAAAAATTGGTACGAAACGAAAAAATAACATTGCCACTCAACTGGATGAGGGATACAGGCTAGCTGTCCGCCGCCACAATGATGAGGTTAGTGTTGATAATCACAAGTTTACTGGAGAACTGAGACCAAGTAGAGACTTTGGACAGGGTGGATATGGTATAATAAAGGCAGTTTATTCAGAGGTAAAGATATCTGGAATCGCGTGCACGGACCCGTTCGTCAAACTCTTAGGGAGCTATACATTAAGCCCCATTACTTACCATATCAGATAAGAGAAATTGCTGCAGCTACATATATTTTACATCCTGGCCCTACATAGTTTACTATTTGCATCACTTACCAAAATATTACATGTGGTCATATATGCTTGGAAAGTGGAGATGCCATGAACGTCAAAAAAGTAAACATTGCTGGAGACACATTGCCGTTTTGGAGAAGACATCGCGTTTGCTAGCGAAGAGATTTGTTGTGGCAAATGAACTTGGGCTGGGAATTGCCAGGAACCTCACGATAAGATATATGCATTACGAGTCTCATGATTCTATACGTATTGCGATTCGATACTGTGATTTTATTGCGCACCATATGTCTGTTGCAGAGGGATCAGAAAGCCATGAGAACGAGTTTTGATCAGTCATGGAAATAAAAGTGCTGAAAACAAATTGGCTCCCAATGTGAAAAGATTGAGAACAAGCTATGAAGGAACAATAATGGTGTTTTGGTGCAGGTACAGCCAACTAGCGCTAAAATATTGCGATATTGTCAATACAGTATATCGTAAAGTATCACTATGTAACTCGATTTCTTTCACCCCAATCCCTCAAATTAACGGTAAATAACTGAATTGTTTGCCCCACATTTAGCTAAGATGATTAGCTAGCCAGCTAAAATGTTTTATTTAGTTAGCAGTCGCATCTACAATAGTTTACTGTCAATAACATGTCTCCAAAAATGACGTGGTGTCTCCAATTGTGTTGACATTTTACAATTGCGATGCGCATCCATGAGTATCCACTTTCTGTAGCTCAGCTGGTAGAGCACGGCGCTTGTAACGCCAAGGTAGTGGGTTCGATCCCCGGGACCACCCATACACAAAAATGTATGCACGCATGACTGTAAGTCGCTTTGGATAAAGCGTCTGCTAAATGGCATATTATTATTATTATTATTTTATCTGAAGAGAGCCCCGAAACATTGTGTGCAGACATTTTATGCAATAAATGAAGTAGGTTGAATCTAGTAGTTCTGATCTTCTGATTGGTCCTGATGAGTTGGGCGAGGTCCCCTCCAGGCTACTGTCACTGTTGCATTGGCTCTGAGTCGGGTTCTCTGTCTTCAAATGTTCAGCCTAAGAGAGGGATTTTGTGTGTGTGTGTGTGTGTGTGTGTTTAACAGTGATGATGTGTGTGTGTGTGTGTGTGTGTTTAACAGTGATGATGTGTGTGTGTGTGTGTGTTTGTGTGTGTGTGTGTGTGTGTCCTCAGAGCAAGAACTCGTGAGTTGGAAGAACTGAGAGGCCTATGGCGTGGGTGTTGTCCTTGGCCACCTGCTGACAAGGCTGACAAGATAGGACCCTTTTGTCCATTGTTATTGGATAGGAACAGAACTTATAACCAGCTCCTGACCTAAATAGATCTTAGCACAACATTTTACTCAACATATCATATTCCATATTCACTATAACAAATATATTTACTACGACATTAGCAAGAACCGCCACATCCTCAGCCGGCTAATCCAGTGTGTGAAGTTTTGCGGAGTGTTTGAGTTAGCTTTGCGAGGCAAAGATGAAACTGAGGGCTCCACCAACCCTGGTAAGCCAACACTTTTGAGATCAGTCAATAAATGCTTCTGGTATTGACTTATATGCTGCCCCTGTCTTCATGTTGTTGCTGGACATATCTTTTTTAAAATGTGTGTAGGTCACCTAAATCATCAGAAAAATTGCCCCCCCTGAGAATTTTTTCAGGAGCCGCCACTGGTATTCATACCCCTGAGTCAATACTTTGTAGAAGCACCTTTGGCAGTGATTACAGCTGTGAGTCTTTCTGGGTAAGTCTCTAAGAGCTTTCCACACCTGGATTCTGGAACATTTGCCCATTCTTCTTCTCAGAATTCTTCAAGCTCTGTCAAATTGGTTGTTTATCATTGCTAAACAGCCATTTCCAAGTCTCTGCCATAGATTTTCAAGTACCTTTAAGTCAAAACTATAACTCGGCCACTCAGGAACATTGTCTGTCTTATTGGTAAGCAATTCCACTGTAGATTTGGCCTTGTGTTTTAGGTTATTGTCCTGCTGAAAGGTTAATTCATCTCCCAGTGTCTGATGTAAAGCAGACTGAACCAGGTATTTCTCTAGTATTTTGCCTATGCTTAGCTACATTCCATTTATTTTTTATCCTGAATAACTCCCCAATCCTTAACAATTACAAGCATACCCATACCATGATGCAGCCCCCACTATGCTTGAAAATATGGAGAGTGGTACTCAGTAATGTTTTGTATTGGATTTGCCCCAAACATAACACTTTGTAAACAGGAAAAAAAGCTAATTGCTTTGCCACATTTTTTGAAGTATTACTTTAGTGCCTTGTTGCAAACAGAATGCATGTTTTGGAATATTTTTATTCTCTACAGGCTTCCTTCTTTTCACTCTGTCAATTAGGTTAGTTTTGTGGAATAACTACAATCCTCAGTTTTCTCCTATCACAGTCATTAAACTCTGTAACTGTTTTAAAGTCACCATTGGCTTCATGGTGAAATCTCTGAATGATTTATTTCCTTTCTGGCAACTGAGTTAGGAAGGGATGCCTGCATTTTTGTAGTGACTGGGAGTATTGATATACAATCCATAGTGTAATTAATAACTTCACCATGCTCAAAAGGAAATTCAATGTCTGCTTTTTTTTATATCTATACCCATCTACCAATAGGTGCCCATCTTTGCGAGGCATTGGAAAACCTCTGTCACGATCGTTGACTGATGACTTGTGGAACCAAGGCGCAGCGTGATAAGCGTACATTTTATTTAGTACACAACACACAAACAAAACAAACGATACGTGAAGTCCTGAGGTTACAACAACACAAACCTTTACGGAACAAGATCCCACAAACTAACTGGTGCCAACAGGCTGCCTAAGTATGGTCCCCAATCAGAGACAACGAGCTACAGCTGTCTCTGATTGGGTACCACCCTGGCCAACATAGATCAACACGATCTAGAACAAAAACATAGAAAACTAAACAATGAAAATCCACACCCTGGCTCAACATTTAAGAGTCCCCAGAGCCAGGGCGTGACAACCTCTGTGGTCTTTGTGGTTGAATCTGTTTTTGAAATTCACTGCTCGACTATGGGACCTTACAAATAATTGTTTGTGTGGGGTACAGAGATGAGATAGTCGATCAAAAAATCATGTTAAACACTATTATTGCACACAGAGTGAGTCTTTGCAATGTATTATGTGACTTGGTAAGCACATTTTTACTCCTGAACTTATTTTGGCTTGCCATAACAAAAGGGGTTGAATACTTATTGACTCAAGACATTTCAGCTTGTGTGTGTAATAATTTCGAAAAACATAATTCCACTTTGACAGTATGGGGTATTGTGTGTAGGCCAGTGACAAAAAAATCTCAATTTAATCAATTTTAAATTCAGGCTGTAACACAACAAAGTGTGGAAAAAGTCAAGGGGTGTGAATACTTTCTGAAGGCGCTGTTCTACTTGATGATAAACAGATATAGCTCATAAATCTATATGGACCGAATAATGACGATCCAAACATCTTTGAAAATATTTATAATAATCCAATATTCTCCAAGATACAAATAACTCTATTATAAGGGTAGAGGACAACAACACAGTTTTACGTCCATCAATATAACTTAAAGGCAATCATCCTACCAACTGTCAACATCTAGCGCTCAAAGAGATTACTAATATTATGGACATTGGAATTTACTGATATTTGGAGGCTTACAAACCTGGATCTCGTAAAATATACTTGGAGGAGGCTTAATCAAGCTAGTCAGATTTATTATTTCCTGGTATCCTTTTCTATGGTGCCATAAGTGAAAAAAGTAATGATTGAGGATCGAATGCAATCAGATCATCAACTTATATCCCTCCATATACAGTAACAATGACAGACTTATCACGAGGTTGGGGATATTGGAAATTTAACCAGGGTTATTAATTGACTGCCAGTACTTTCTTAACATAAAGCTAAGGAATTATAAGACTTTCTTGCACAATAAAGGATCAGCGGACCCACTTAACGTAGGGGATTTCTTTAAAATGTGCCTTTAGAGGCCATTCAATTCAATGTTCATCTCAAAAACAAAAAACAGTATGTCAACGGAGAAAAGACTTACAACAGAAATAGAAAATCTAACATTACACATCAATGGTGTTGATAAATGCACTACTGAAGCACTGAATAATCTAGACGCAAAACCAAAGGAGTTTGAGGAACTTATTCAGGAAAAATAGGGTTTCATTTATCAAAAAAACTGAGCAAACTGGATGGAGAATGGCAAGAAATGCACATTTTTTTTTTTTAATGTTCATTATAGAAACGCGACCAAAAGCAACCTACAGAAAATAGTTGTATTGGTTTGTCTGCCTCCAACGAAAAACCATGCATTAAAATTACTAGTAGAAATCGTAGAATGTATCTTCACTGACATCTTCAACCTGTAATACCAACATGTTTCAAGCAGACCACCATAGGCCCTGTGCCCAAGAACACCAGGGTAACCTGCCTAAATGACTACCGACCTGTAGCACTCAGGTCTGTAGCCATGAGGTGCTTTGAAAGGCTGGTCATGGCTCACATCAACACCATTATCCCAGAAACCCTAGACCCACTCCAATTTGCATACCACCCCAACAGATCCACAGATGACACAATCTCTACTGCACTCCACATTGCCCTTTCCCACCTGGACAAAAGGAACACCTCACGTGAGAATGCTATTCATTGACTACAGCTCAGCCGTTCAACACCATAGTGCCCTCAAAAGCTCATCACTAAGCTAAGGACCCTGGGACTAAACAACTCCCTCTGCAACGGGATCCTGGACTTCCTGATGGGCCGCCCCCAGGTGGTAAGGGTAGGTAACAACACATCTGCCACGCTGATCCTCAACACGGAGCCCCTCAGGGTGCGTGCTCAGTCCCCTCCTGTACTCCTGTTCACCCATGACTGCATGGCCAAGCACGACTCCAACACCATCATTAAGTTTGCCAACGACACAACAGTGGTAGGCCTGATCACCGACAACGATGAGACAGCCTATAGGGAGGTCAGAGACCTGGTAGTGTGGTACCAGGAGTACTACCTCTCCCGCAATGTGATCACGACCAAGGAGACGATCGTGGACTACAGGAAAAGGAGGGCCGAGCATGCCCCCATTCTCATCGACTGGGCTGTAGCTGGAGCAGGTTGTCCACATCACCAACAAACTATCATGGTCCAAAACATACCAAGACAGTCGTGAAGAGGGCACGACAATGCCTATTACCCCTCAGGGGACTGAAAAATTTGGCATGGATCCTCAAAAAAATTATACAGCTTCACCATCAGAGCCTCCTGACTGGTTGCATCGCTGCCTGGTATGGCAACTGCTTGGCATAGTCACTTTACCTCTACCTACATTTACATATTACCTCAATCACCTCGACTAACCTGTGCCCCCGCACATTTACTCTGTACCGGTATCCCCTGTAAATAGCCTCGTTACTGTTATTTTATTGTTGCTCTTTAATTATTTGTAATTTCTCTATTTTTCTATTTTTAACTTAAGTTTAGTTTAGTAAATACTTCAACACTTATTTGTCTTAAAACTGCATTGTTGGTTATAGGCTTGTAAGTAAGCATTTCACTGTAAGTTCTACACCTGTTGTATTCAGCGCATGTGACAAATAACATTTGATTTGATTAGATTTTTTATTTCACTAGTTTGACAACTATGCCGCATAAAATTCAAGATAGTTGGAACAGATTTTTTATGTCCCAATACCATGGCATAGGATTTATGAACTGATATGCAAAACAATTATTGATATGCATTAATCCATTATTTTCAAATAAAACTATTATATAAAATTCACCACAAAAAGAATGCTCACTGCTTCACGCAAAAGTTGGCATTTATAAAAACTGAACTTGACGTGAAAATGTGCTTATCCTCCAAACTTTAGACCATGCATACGCACAGTTTCTAGTAATTGAAGTATTGCATTGCAAGAAGGCAAAAGTAGCCTAGTAGCCTTGTGCAAATTAGGAATATATGATGACTTATTCATAACAAAAAAACAGATAGCTAAATTTAATAACAAGATGGAATTATTTTTCTGTTAGTGAGAAGAGCGAAAATCTATTTATTTTATATTTGCATTCTAAAATCATAAGAAATCTATTTTCGATTATTTGTTTCATTTCCATGATCAATGCGGAATAAATTCCTCACCTTTTTTGATTGTGATGGTTTCATACTCGCAAAATAGCCTATAGGCCTAGAAGTTAGGATATGCTACCATTCATCCCAACTCTCATATAACTGGACACACTTCACAGTAGTAAATAGATAGAAGAGCCTCAATTCGTTGATACATGGACTCTTCAAGGCTTTGAAAGCATTCCACAGGGATGCTGGCCCATGGTGACTCCAATGCTTCCCACAGTTGTGTCAAGTAGCCTGGATGTCCTTTGGGTGGTGGACCATTCTTGATTCACATGGGAAACTGTTGAGCGAAAAACCCAGTAGTGTTTCAGTTCTTGACACAAACCGGTGCAGCTGGCACTTGCTACCATACCCCTTCAAAGGCACTTTTGTCTTGCCCATTCACTCTCTGAATAGCACACATACACAATCCATGTCTCAATTGTCTCAAGGCTTAAAAATCCTTCTTTAACCTGTCTCCTCTCCTTCATCTACACTGATTGAAGTGGACTTAATAAGTGACATCAATAAGGGATAATAGCTTTCATCTGGATTCACCTGGACAATCTATGTCATGGAAAGAGCAGGTGTTATTAATGTTTTGTATACTCAGTGTATACAGTGGGGAAAAAAAGTATTTAGTCAGCCACCAATTGTGCAAGTTCTCCCACTTAAAAAGATGAGAGAAGCCTGTAATTTTCATCATAGGTACACGTCAACTATGACAAACAAATTGAGAAAGAAATCCAGAAAATCACATTGTAGGATTTTTAATGAATTTATTTGCAAATTGGTGGAAAATAAGTATTTGGTCACCTACAAACAAGCACGATTTCTGGCTCTCACAGACCTGTAACTTCTTCTTTAAGAGGCTCCTCTGTCCTCCACTCGTTACCTGTATTAATGGCACCTGTTTGAACTTGTTATCAGTATAAAATACACCTGTCCACAACCTCAAACAGTCACACTCCAAACTCCACTATGGCCAAGACCAAAGAGCTGTCAAAGGACACCAGAAACAAAATTGTAGACCTGCACCAGGCTGGGAAGACTGAATCTGCAATAGGTAAGCAGCTTGGTTTGAAGAAATCAACTGTGGGAGCAATTATTAGGAAATGGAAGACATACAAGACCACTGATAATCTCCCTCGATCTGGGGCTCCACGCAAGATCTCTCACCCCGTGGGGTCAAAATGATCACAAGAACGGGTGAGCAAAAATCCCAGAACCAGGCCACGGGGGGACCTAGTGAATGACCTGCAGAGAGCTGTGACCAAAGTAACAAAGCCTACCGTCAGTAACACACTACGCCGCCAGGGACTCAAATCCTGCAGTGCAGACGTGTCCCCCCTGCTTAAGCCAGTACATGTCCAGCCCCGTCTAAGTTTGCTAGAGTGCATTTGGATGATCCAGAAGAGGATTGGGAGAATGTCATATGGTCAGATGAAACCAAAATATAACTTTTTTGGTAAAAACACAACTCGTCGTGTTTGGAGGACAAAGAATGCTGAGTTGCATCCAAAGAACACCATACCTACTGTGAAGCATGGGGGTGGAAACATCATGCTTTGGGGCTGTTTTTCTGCAAAGGGACCAGGACGACTGATCCGTGTAAAGGAAAGAATGAATGGGGCCATGTATCATCGAGATTTTGAGTGAAAACCTCCTTCCATCAGCAAGGGCATTGAAGATGAAATGTGGCTGGGTCTTTCAGCATGACAATGATCCCAAACACACCGCCCCGGGGCAGCGAAGGAGTGGCTTCGTAAGAAGCATTAGTCAAGGTCCTGGAGTGGCCTAGCCAGTCTCCAGATCTCAACGCCATAGAAAATCTTTGGAGGAGTTGAAAATCCATGTTGCCCAGCTGAGCAGCCCCCAAAACATCACTGCTCTAGAGGAGATCTGCATGGAGGAATGGGCCAAAATACCAGCAACAGTGTGTGAAAACCTTGTGAAGACTTACAGAAAACGTTTGACCTGTGTCATTGCCAACAAAGGGTATATAACAAAGTATTGAGAAACTTTGTTGTTGACCAAATACTTATTTTCCACCATAATTTGCAAATAAATTCATAAAAATCCTACAATGTGATTTTCTGGATTTTTTTCCTCATTTGTCTGTCATAGTTGACGTGTACCTGTGATGAAAATTACAGGCCTCTCCATCTTTTTAATTGGGAGAACTTGCACAATTGGTGGCTGACTAAATACTTTTTTCCCCCACTGTATCT
>NW_025538279.1:0-21037 GCF_020615455.1 Coregonus clupeaformis | reverse complement strand
CTGTTATGATTTACCAGTATTAGAACCCAAATGCAGACAAGTACACCAAGCCAGAGAGAGGTTTAACAGGTTTATTTAAAATGTTCAATAGTCCAGGTTTCCAATAATAGGGGAAGAGCAAGTCCAGGTTACAGGGAGGTAACAGATCCAGGTCAGGGCAGGTGTGGTACCGTAATGTCCTAGTGTCCGTGGTGAGTCCAAAAGAGAGGTCCGGTAGTGGAGAGCAGGATGGTGGTGGCAGGAGTGAAGCGGAGGCAGGAGTCAGGTTCCAAATATATGGTCGTCTTGACATGATCTGACGATGAGTGGTAAGTTTGACCGGGTCTTAAAGGCTGAGGTGATTATGGTGAATGAGCTGCAGCTGGAACCTGACTCCGCACACCAGACTTCACTCCTGCAATCAGGGACAGACAGAGGGGAGGGAGAGAGCAGAGAGAGAGCTACCTAGCAGCAGTAGGCCTAACAGTACCCCCTCTACGGACGCCACCTGGCGGCGACGGGGTTTATCGGGATGTAACCTGAAACTCCGGACCAGAGCAGGATCCACAATGAAGCTCCTGGGCACCCAGGAACGTTCCTCAGACCATAACCCTCCCAATCCACCAGGTACTGGAAACCACGACCCCGGCGAACATCCAGAAGTCGCCGGACAGTGAGACCGGACCCCACCCACGATCCTGGGCGAGGAGGGGGACGAGAGGGCGGGCACAGAGGGCTAACCGACACAGGCTTAATCTGGGAAACATGAAAGGTGGAATGAACCCGTAGGGGAGGCAGGAAGCTGTAGCTTAACCGCGTAAGAGGGGTTAACAATAGACAGTATCTTGAACGGTCCTATAAAACGAGGCGCCATATCTTCTTGGACTCCACCTTCAATGGAAGGTCCCGTGACTTCAGCCATACCTCTTGACCAGGAGAGTAACCGGGAGCCTGGGACCGGTGACTGTTGGCTTGCCTCCATGACGCCGGCTTCGGGACAGAGCTACTCCTGGCCTTCCTCCAGACCTTGAAGCAGCGGCGCGATGTGGGACTGCACCGGGGGTACCGCCAGTTCCTCTCTTGAGAAGGGAACAGGGAGGTTGATAACCAGAGCACACAGAAAGGAGACAAAACCAGAGGAAGCGTTAGTCAAGGTGTTATGAGCATATTCCACCCAGGGGAGCATGGAGCTCGCCATGACCCAGGGTTAGACCCCGTGACACAGCGATGAGCCGTCTCCACTCCTGTTTGCTCTCTCGGCTTGCCCGTTGGTCTGGGGGTGATATCCAGAGGACAGGCTGGATGTAATGCCCAAAGCTTTACAGAAAGCTTTCCACACCTGGGAGACAAACTGGGGACCCCTGTCAGAGACAATATCCGTGGGTAGACCATGAGAGCGGAACACATGTTCAACCAAAATATCAGCCGTCTCTCGGGCAGTGAGCAGTTTAGGTAGGGCCAAAAAATTAGCGAACCTAGAAAAACGATCAATCACCGTAAAGAATTACAGTCTTTCCAGACAGGGGGAAGTCCAGTGACAAAATCCACTAGCGATATGCGACCAGGGCCGGCTGGGTATAGGTAGAGGTCGAGATGACCAGCGCTGGCCTGGGTGGAGTTCTTACTTCGTGCACATACCATAGCAAGCAGCAATGAAGGCTCGAGTGTCCGCCTCCATCGTGGCCCACCAGAACTCCGTCGCACAAAGTCAAGGGTCCGCGAAACTCCAGGGTGACAGGTAAGGGGAGACGAGTGAGCCCACTGAAGTACCTGGGAGCGAGCAGACTCAGGGACAAACATCCGGTTAGGAGGACCCCTCCCCAGGGTCAGCTTGATGATGTTGAGCCTGTCTAACAATCCCTCGATGTCACATGTGACGACCGCAATACTGCAGGTAGGAGGCAAAATGGGTTCAGGGTTACTACCAGTATCAACAGCCGAATGAACACGAGACAGGGCAGTCAGGCTTGACGCTTGCGGACCCAGGACTGTAAGACAGAGAAAATTGAATCTCCCAAAAAGTAGTGCCCACCTGGCTTGACGGGGGTTGAGCTGTCGCTGACTGGAGGTAAGCCAGATTCTTATGATCCGTCCAAACGATGAAGGGTTGTTCCGCCCCTCCAACCAATGTCGCCACTCCTCGAGAGCCAGCTTACGGCGAGCAGTTCACGATGCCAACATCATAATTCCTCTCTGCCTGAGAAAGTTTCCTTGAGAGAAAAGCACAGGGATGCAGTTTGTTATCTTCAGGAGAACGCTAGACAACACCACACCTACCCCAGTGTCGGATGCATCCACCTCCACGACAAACTGGCGGTCGGGGTCCGGCTGCATCAGAATGGGGAGCCGAGGCGAGCGATGTTTCAGTTCTTCGAACCCGATTCGGCCCTTCATTCCAAGCGAACTGTCGTGAGATGGAGGTGAGAGCGGTGAGTGGCGCCGCAATGCGGCTGTAGTCCTTGATGAACCTCCTATAGAAGTTCGCAAACCCCAGAAATCGTTGAAGTTGTTTGCGGTAGAGGGGCTGGCCAGTCCGTGACAGCAGAGATCTTAGCTGGGTCCATCCGTAACTCCCCTGAGCGATGATGTAACCCAAAAAAGAGGTCTCAGACACATGAAATTCACATTTCTCCATCTTCACAAACAGTTTGTTCTCCAACAACCTTTGCAACACCTGGCGACATGCAGTTCATGTTCCTGGGAGGACTCTGAGAAAAATCAAGATATCATCCAGATAGACAAAAACAAACCGATTCAACATGTCCCGAAGGACATCATTGACTAGTGCCTGAAAAACAGCAGGGCATTAGACAACCCAAAAGGCATAACCAGATACCAAAATGTCCCAAGGGTGGTGTTGAAGGCAGTCTTCCATTCATCACCTTTACGAATCGCGACCAGGTGAACGATTTCGTAGATCCAGTTTCGTAAAGATGGTAGCACCATGAAGGAGGGGAAAAGCAGAATTAATCAAAGGCAGAGAATACTTGTTCTTAATGGTGATGTTGTTAAGTCCACGGTAATCAATACAGGGTCTGAGGGTCTTATCCTTCTTAGCAACAAAAAGAATCCCGCTCCTACAGGTGACGAGGAAGGACGCATAATACCTGCCGCCAAGGAGTCCCGAATGTAGTTCTCCATAGCCTCCGTCTCCGGCCGGGGAGAGATTGTACAGGCGACTGCTGGGGAGCGGGGCTCCTGGCTGGAGGTCAATGGCACAGTCGTAAGGCCGGTGAGAGAAGAGAAGTAGCTCTGTGTTTGCAGAAAACGGATGCCAGGTCATGATACACGTCAGGAACATTAGAAAGATCCATGGACTCCAGTGGAGGTCGAGGCACAGTACTGGCAGGAGTCAGAGCAGAACACAAACAATTCACATGACAAAACGTGCTCCATGAAACAATTCTACCTGTCACCCAATCAATGTGTGGATTGTGTCTTATGAGCCAGGGGATACCAAGGACCAGAGGGGTCTGTGGGCAGTCGATAATATGGAATTGAATGTTCTCCTGATGATTTCCCGACACTCTAAGACAAACAGGAACAGTCTGATGGGTAATATGGGTCAACAATTGTCCATTCAGACCCTTAGCCTGCAGCGGACAGTCCATAGGAACAGTCTCCAAATCCATTTGTTGAGCCCACTCTCTATCCAAAGGCTTTCGTCTGCACCAGAGTCAATCAGCGCACTAACAGAGAGATTCTGGAACTGCCACTGGAGGGATGCCTGGAGCAGAATGCAAGGGGAGAAGAGGAAGAATCCGCTGCTCGGCTCACCAAAACTTCTCCCATTAATGATAGCGGCCCTTTTCCCCGGACGAACTGGGCAGGAAGGAACGAAATGACCAGCTTCTCCACAATACAGGCAGACCCGAGCCTGAATGCGACGTGCACGCTCCTCTGAGGACAACCGTGCACGACCCACCTCCATGGCTTCGGGTTCAGTGCTCCTCGTGATCGACTCGGGAAGACACGGCTTTCTCCGTAGGGAAGATGCGGGGAGGAGCTTGTTGATGACAGACAGGTTGACTTGGAACTAACACTCCTCTCCCGGCGGCGCTCCCGAATCCGATTATCCAACCTGATGGTGAGTGAAATAAGATTATCCAGCGTAGGCGATTCATCATAGACACCAATTCATCTTTTAAAGTCTCAGACAAAGCATTGATGAACACCTTGTAATGCCTCGTCATTCCAACCACTCACTGCTGCTAAAGTCCGAAACTCCACTGCCATCTCCGCGCACACTGCGAGCCCCCTGCCGAAGAGAAAACAACCGTTTCGCAGCCTCCTTGCCTCGTACGGGGTGGCGTCAAAAACCTTCCCCTCATCTCAGTGGTGAAGGCAACGTAAAGCGTTGCAAATGTCCGACTGACTCTCCCAGACCGCGGATCCCCAGGCACGAGCGGAACCGCTAGTAGAGTTGATAAGGTAGGCAAACGGGCTCTTTCTGAGGCGTAGGTGAGGGGCTGTTGTTCAAACACTAACGAGCATTGAGTCAAAAATCGCCACAGGTTCCCATGTTCCCGTCATAGTGCTCTGGAGCAGGAACAAAAGGCTCTCTGATCTGGGCTGAAGGGGTAGTAAGGGCAGACACTTGATTGGTGAGTAATGAACCTGATTAAGCAGCACCTGACTGTCCAGAATCGTCTTAAACAGGGTATCATGTTGGCCAAGTAAAATGCCCTGATTGGCTATGGCAGTCCAAATTTGAGTGCACTCTGGGGTGGTATCCAAGCTACTGTCTGCTGGGTTTATGATAGGTCAGATCATACTGTTATGATTTACACAGTATTAGAACCCAAATGCAGACAAGTACACCAAGCCAGAGAAGGTTTAACAGGTTTATTTAAATGTTCAATAGTCCAGGTTTCCAATAATAGGGGAAGAGCAAGTCCAGGTTACAGGGAGGTAACAGATCCAGGTCAGGGCAGGTGTGGTACCGTAATGTCCTAGTGTCCGTGGTGTCCAAAAGAGAGGTCCGGTAGTGGAGAGCAGGATGGTGGTGGCAGGAGTGAAGCGGAGGCAGGAGTCAGGTTCCAAATATATGGTCGTCTTTGACTATGATCTGACGATGAGTGGTAAGTTTGACCGGGTCTTAAAGGCTGAGGTGATTATGGTGAATGAGCTGCAGCTGGAACCCTGACTCCCGCATACCAGAACTTCACTCCTGCAATCAAGGACAGACAGAGGGAGGGAGAGAGCAGAGAGAGAGCTACCTAGCAGCAGTAGGCTAACAAGGTCAGGGCTTTGTGATGGCCACTCCAATAACTTGACTTTGTTGTCCTTAAGCCACAACTTTGGAAGACCCATTTATGCGACCCAAGCTTTTAACTTCCTGACTGATGTCGAGATGTTGCTTCAATATATCCACATAATTTTCTTTCCTCATGATGCCATCTATTTTGTAAGTGCACCAGTCCCTCCTGCAGCAAAGCACCCCCACAGCATGATGCTGCCACCCCGTGCTTCACGGTTGGGATTGTGTTCTTCGACTACAAGCAGCCCCTTTTCCTCAAACACAACGAGGTAAATCTATGGCCAAACAGTTCTATTTTTGTTTCATCAGACCAGAGGACATTTCTCCAAAAAGTACGATATTTGTCCCCATGTGCAGTTGCAAACCGTAGTCTGGCTTTTTTACGGCAGTTTTGGAGCAGTGGCTTCTTCCTTGCTGAGCCAACCTTTCAGGTTAGTGTCGATATAGGACTCGTTTTACTGTGGATATAGATACTTTTGTACCTGTTTCCTCCAGCATCTTCACAAGGTCCTTTGCTGTTGTTCTGGGATTGATTTGCACTTTTCGCACTAAAGTATGTTAATCTCAGGAGACAGAACGTGTCTCCTTCCTGAGCTATGGACGGCTGCGTGGTCCCATGGTGTTTATACTTGCGACTATTGTTTGTACAGATGAACGTGGTACCTTCAGGCATTTGAAATTGCTTCCAAGGATGAACCAAATCTGCTGGAGGTCTACAAAAAAATTCTGAGGGACTTGGCTGATTTCTTTTGATTTTCCCATGATGTCAAGCAAAGAGGAACTGAGTTTGAAGGTAGGCCTTGAAATACATCCACAGGTACAGCTCCAATTGACTCAAATTATGTCAATTAGCCTATCAGAAGCTTCTAAAGCCATGACATCATTTTCTGTTGAAATTTTCCAAGCTGTTTAAAGGCACAGTCAACTTAGTGTATGTAAACTTCTGACCCACTGGAATTGTGATACAGTGAATTATAAGTGAAATAATCTGTCTGTAAACAATTGTTGGAAAAAACTTGTGTCATGCACAAAGTATATGTCCTAAACGACTTGCCAAAACTATAGTTTGTTAACAAAATTTGTGGAGTGGTTGAAAAACGAGTTTTAATGACTCCAACCTAAGTGTATGTAAACTTCACTTCCACTGTATGACACAGTAAATTGAATAAGATACATGTTTTAGTTATTTGTATTCAAATGTCACTTCTTCTCGATGAGTAGATCACTCAGACAACTTTTCTCCACACGGTGGCAGAACTGATCAGGAATCTGTGAGCCAAGTAAATCAGTGAGCCAAATATTCAGTCATAATGGAGGCAGTTATGTTCAGAATCAATCATTGCAGCCCCATGACATTAATGTCAATACTCAGCATAAATCCCTAAATGTAATCATTTTGCCCTAAACTAATTTAGGAGCATGGGAGCACACACAACTTTATTATTGCCTACTAAGGAGCAGGAGTAGATGCTGTTTTGCATACGGGGCATATTGGTTTTAAAGACCATGTTAAAATGACACATTTCAGTCAGAGTGACACTTCCAAAGCTTTCAACTGTTGATACAAAAACAACAATTATGAAAAGAGAATTGACAAACATGTCTAGCCCGATGTGTTATCCATTGAGCAAGGGAAGCCTAATATGAACAATATTCAAATGGGTTCTTGTGCATATGCCACTTTCCCTTTCAAATTAAATTGATATATGCCTGTGCAATCAGTGTTCTTCAAATAATTGAATGGTGTCATAACTACTAATTTCAGCTAGTAGCTCTTCAAGTTTAACCACTTTGTTGAGTAGAAATACCTGCCATCACATACTGTGGCTTACACTATAGCATTTCAACTATTTTGTCAAGGCAGCAGCTGAGCTGCGTTATACATCAAAATAGTTTCATTTTGGAAGTCAATCCAAGCCGCTCTGTGGCATAACAACAATGGTCATACTGTGTCCCATACTCTGAAGAGCATTGTGTCCACAAGTGACTGGCATGACTCATGCTAAAGAGACTGGTCATTCAAGGTCATCACCCTTCATCACTTTGTGCTACTGCTCATACATACACATGCAGTTCACTCAGTCACTTCCATTGATAAATATGAAATATTTGTGCTGGGTGTTATCTGACTTTTCCTCAATTATTTTTCATTTGCACACATTGAACATACAGTTGTAGGACACGCATGCCTTCTATTCTAGACATTGCAGCACCTGTGCCATGGTGAAAGCTTGGCATGGTGCTGTTTGAGTTGGTCTGATATCTCTAATTAAACCTCACAACCTATATTGTAGAGGTTATTACTTATAATTTTGCTTCTAGCAATGCCGTAATGCATTCAAAGAAGATGAAGGAGCAAAACAAAAGCATTAAAAAGAGCTGATCCCTAACCAACATACTGTAAAAACATAATAAAATAGGCTACATATAAATATTAGATGTTATAATATGATAGCGGCCTATAGTCTCAGTATGATAAAATGAAATAATGTATAAAAAAAATATAAAAAACATCGTTATCTTATATGGTATGCTATCAAATTGGGCAACATAAATCATGCTACAAATGTGAGAACATAGCCTACCTTCTGAATCGGTCCAATCTTCGTTTATCCATCACAACAAATGTATTTCCATCCTTTGGAAAGTATCCAAATAAATGTTCTGTTGGTGATGGAACTCTCAAATATGTCTGAAGTCGGCAGTATCAATCGCACCTCGAGATATTACTCATCTCACGAGTAAAGACCTGTCAGACAGACCTCATCACTTCAGAGGAACTACGAAATCGCAAGCGCGGGAGTTTGGCACTATCCAACCGCCGCGCGCGCGCCAATGAGGGAGCAATATTTTCGAACAGAGTGAAGGTAGGGCTCCTGGAGTACAAAAAGCTGACGTTAGGTTACCCATTGCGTGAGATGTTAGCAACATAGTCACGCTTGTGCATTGGGGACGGACGGAACTTTCCCGCCATGCCATAAAAGTATATGCATAATACAGTAGTAGCTTTTGTGTTCCTTTGCGCAAAAACATGCATATGCATGACATTACTATTAATGAACATCAACTCCCCCATAGGTTCATGCAGATGAGCATCAATGATCACCCATTGGATATAGGCGTGTTGTCAGTGTTTGAGTCAGAGCAGGGGTTCCCAAACATTTTCCTATTTTTTTTTTTTTTTTTTTTTCTACATTTGAGAAATTTACATTTCTGATTGTTTATTGAGCTCTATATTAAATACAACCAGCTTGAATTTGTTGTATTTGAGGGACCTAGAAATGTTTTTTGTTTTGAAGCTTTTCCTGCAATTCTACTCAGTTTAATAAGACTCATGAGGTAGGCTATTTAATTATAATAATAATAATGGATAAGAAATAAAGTCTAGCCCTGTTTTCCCAAATGTTATTCCCGCTAATCATATGTTTTATTATGACAATTTATACACCCCTCAATTGAATGATACATATTCTCTTTTAAAGAAAGTGATTAGATCAATTTATAGCAACAGTCACAAATTGTATAACATTGCTTCCCAGCTTCCTGAGTGGTGCAGAGGTCTAAGCCACTGCATCGCAGTCCTTGAGGTGTCACTACAGACCTGGGTTCAATCCGTGACCTGAGACCCATGAGGCAGCGCACAATTGGCCCAGCGTGGTCCGGGTTCTGTAGGTTCATGCTCTACAACATTCGGAGATACGACCATGCCTTACACAGGAAGCGCCAGGTCCTAATCCAGGCACTTGTCATCTCCCGTCTGGATTACTGCAATTTGCTGTTGGCTGGGCTCCCTGCCTGTGCCATTAAACCCCTACAACTCATCCAGAATGCTGCAGCCCGTCTGGTGTTCAACCTTCCCAAGTTCTCTCACGTCACCCCGCTCCTCCACGCACACTCCACTGGCTTCCCAGTTGAAGCTCGCATCTGCTACAAGACCATGGTGCTTGCCTACGGAGCTGTGAGGGGGAACGGCACCTCCGTACCTTCAGGCTCTGATCAGTCCCTACACCCAAACGAGGGCATTGCGTTCATCCACCTCTGGCCTGCGGCCCCCTACCTCAGCGGAAGCACAGTTCCCGCTCAGCCCAGTCAAAACTGTTGTTCTCTGGCACCCCAATGGTGGAACAAGCTCCCTCACGACGCCAGGACAGCGGAGTCACTCACCACCTTCCGGAGACACTTGAAACCCCACCTCTTTAAGGAATACCTGGGATAGGATAAAGTAATCCTTCTACACCCCTTACCCCAACCCAAAGAAAAAAAGAAGAAAAAAACATATTGTAAAGTGGTTATCCCACTGGCTATAAGGTGAATGCACCAATTTGTAAGTCGCTCTGGATAAGAGCGATCTGCTAGAATGACGTAAATGTAAATGGGTTAGGGGCGGGTTTGGCCGGCTGAGATTTCGTCCATTGCGCTTAGCGACTCCTTTGTGGTGGGCCAGATGCCTGCAAGCTGACTTTGGTCGTCAGCTGGTGCAACGATCCCGGCTGTCTGAGTCGGGGTCCTGTCTGGTGACAGTGTTCTGTTCGAATGTCCAGTTTCCCGAGGGTTCGGGAACGCTCCGGGGAGCGCTCTTGCGTTTCCTCGCACCTGCATCCCATCAACAATCTGCACACCTGGTCCTGATCATCACCCTTCTTAGGCTCTGGCCGAACATCCAGTTCCTGCCGGATCGGTAGCCATGAACATCACCGTCCGGAACCTTCACCCTACCTCTGCCTGATGGTCGGCGGCTGCCGAGCCATCACTGGACCAACAACTGCACCCTCAACAACTCATCCACGCCGCCCGCTCTGTCCCTGGATTATTCTGCACCTTTTTTGAATCTGTAATAAACCCTCACCTTGCTCAACTCTCCTTGTCCTGGTCTGCTTCTGGGTTCTGTCTGAGGGAACCGTGACAGAACGATCCGGCCAGAAATGAACCCAGCGGACCTGGACTCTGTTCGCCATGCCATTACCCAGCAGGAGAAGATGTTGGGCCATCATAGCACGGTACTACAGGAGATCGCGTTGTCAGTTCGAACCTTTCTTCCGGTCCCACGAGGTCCAGAACCAACGCCAGTGTCCGGTGGAGGACCCACTACCGGTTTCACCCATCTCGCCTGCCGCTTCTGAAGTTGTGTCCTCCGTGAGCCCAAGGTTCCGACGCGGATAAATAATGAGGGGGAGCTGGGAAGATGCCGTTCCTTCCTTATGCAGTGTGGATTAGTGTTCGATCTACAGCCCTACTCTTGCACAGACAAGGCTAGGATAGCCTTTGTGATTGGAGTTGCTGCGTGGTCGAGCGCTGAGTGGGGCTTCAGCCGTTGGGAACGACAGGATCCCTGCATGGCTTCATACCAGGGTTCACGGGCCGAGATGAGGAAGCTCTTCGACCATTCCGTCCGAGGGAGGACGCAGCTAGGCGCCTGTTTTCTCTTCACCAAGGAACTCGAGCGTGGCCGACTTCTCCGTGATCGAGTTCAAGACGTTGGCTGTGGAGAGTGGGTGGAACGAGGAGTCTTTGCAAGCGGTCTTTACCAGGGTCTGTCGGAGCAGCTCAAGGATGAGTTGATCTCTATCCGAGCCTAGTGACCTGGACAGCTTGGTAGCCTTGTCTATTCGGGTGGATAATCGAGTCCGAGAGCGAAGGAGGGAGAAGCAATGGGGTCCGTCCAATCGATCAGCTTCTCAGTTCCCAGTGGGTCGGGTGGTGGACCAGAACACGTCGATCATTCTCCACCACAAAGATTAGTGGAGAGGACCTCTCTCCCGATTCTGAACCCATGCAAGTGGGGGCGGCACGGGTTAACCAAGGAGGAGCGTCAACATAGACGTAAGACCAACTGCTGCCTCTACTGTGGTCGCCGGGACATTACATCTCCACTTGTTCCCGGCGGTCGTCAAACTGCCCGGCTCGCTAAAGTTGGGAGGACTGTTAGCGAGCCAGTTTCAACCTCTCAGTACCTCTGCCAGACCCCGCTTCCGGCTACCCTTGTGAACAGGAATCAGAGCTTAGCGCTTAACGCTTTTTATCGATTCAGGTGCCGATGGAAGCTTTCTTGATGCCGAGTTGGTGGAACAGCTGGGGCTTTCCAAGGAGCAATTGCCGGAAGCCATTGAAGCGACCACTCTGAACGGCAGTAGTCAGCAATATCACGATGAGGACTGAACCGGTTAAGATGCGAGTTGTCGGGGAATCATTCTGAGATGATTTCATTCTTCATTCTGCCGTCTTCCCATGTTCCTCTGGTCCTTGGATACCCCTGGCTGAAGGAACACAATCCCACGTTCGATTGGGTGACGGGCAAGGTAACGATTTGGACCCGGATTGTCATGCTAACTGTCTCAAGACTGCCTGCCCCATTCGGTTCCCAGTCAGGTGATTGAGGCTAAACCCCCAGATTTGTCCCTGGTTCCCGAGACATATCACGATTTGGGGAAGTTTTCAGTAAGCAGAAGGCTCTGTCACTCCCTCCCCACCGACCATATGATTGTGCCATCAACCTGGTCCCTGAGAGCTGTCTACCCCAAAGGGGAAGGTTATACAGTATCTCCCGACCTGAACGTGAGGGGCGTTGGAGACCTACATCAAGGAGTCCCTAGCTGCTGGTCTCGTTCGGTCTTCGTCATCACCCCCTGGGGGCAGGATTCTTCTTTGCTGGGTAAGAAGGATGGCTCTCTTCGACCGTATTGATTATCGGGGTTGAATGACATCACGGTCAAGAACAAGTATCCCCTGCCCTTGATGAGTTCTGCCTTCGACTCCTACAGGGTGCTACGGTGTTCACCAAGCTAGACCTACGCAATGCGTATCACCTGGTCCGGATCAGAGAGGGGGACGAGTGGTTGACGGGTTTCGATACACCCGATGGGTCACTTGAGTATCAGGTGATGCCGTTTGGACTGACCAATGCTCCAGCGGTATTCCAGAGTATGGTGAACGACGCCTGAGAGATATGATCGGTCTCTTTGTGTTTGTTTACCTGGATGACATTCTGATCTTCTCGAAGGAACCTTCCCGACCACGTCCAGCATGTCGGCAGGTTCTGCAGCGATTGTTGGAGAATGTCGCCTGTTCGCGGAAGGCCGAGAAGTGCGAGTTTCACGCCCACACGACATCCTTTCTCGGGGTACATCATCTCCAGGGAGAGATTAGGATGACCAGGAGAAGGTTAGGCGGACTGGAATGGGCCCAGCCCGGGTCACGAGATTACAGCTCCAGAGATTTTTGGGGTTGCCGAGAATTTCTACCGCAGATTCATCCGGGATTACAGCCGTGTGGCCGCTCCATTAACTGCCTTGACTTCCAGTATCAGGACCTTCAAGTGGAACTGGAGGCGGATCGTTGCGTTTCTGGATTTGAAGAGAGCGATTCACCAACGCACCGATTCTCTCTCAACCGGACACGGGCCGTCAGTTCGTCGTTGAAGTGGACGCCGCCTGATGTGGGAGTTGGCGCCATCCTGTCGCAGCAGATGCTCCACGGATAGTAAACCCATCCCTGCGCCTACTACTCTCTAGGCCTTTCGCCTCCTGGAGAGGAATTACGATGTGGGTAACCGGGAGCTTCTCGCGGTGAAACTTGCCTTGGAGTGAGTGGCGTCACTGGTTGGAGGCGGAGCAACCGTTTATTGTCTGGACTGACCACAAGAATCTTGCTTACGTGCAATCGGCTAAACGTCTCAACTCCCGTCAGGCCAGGTGGGCGTTGTTTTTCGGACGATTCAAGTTTTCCTGACGTTCCGACCTGGATCTAAGAACGGCAACGGCGGACGCCTTGTCCCGGATGTTCTCCAAGACGGAGGAGAGTGGGTCCAAGACCGAGACTATTCTCCCCGGAACTGCGTCGTGGGAGCAGTTATGTGGAAGATTGAGGAGGAGGTGCTGGCGGCCCTTCGGACTCAGCCCGGTCCCGAACGGTCCACCCGTCGGTTGTTTGTGCCTGAGTCGGTTCGGCCCTGCTGTCCTCAAATGGTCCCACGTCAGCAAGATGGCCCGTCACCCTGGCGTAGCTCGGACAATGGCGTTTCTTCGCAGACGTTTTGGTGGCCTGCCATGGCCGAGGATACTGGGGGGTTTGTTGCTGCCTGTCCAGTGTGTGCGCAGAATAAGAGTACCAATCGGCCCAGCTCTGGACTACTTCACCCCCTTCCTATTCCCCGGCGACCATGGTCGCATCTGGCCCTGGACTTCGTCACTGGGTTGCCCGCTTCTGAGGGGGAACACGGTCGTTCTGACTATCGTGGACAGATTCAGCAAGTTCGCCCACTTTGTGCCAATTGCCAAGCTTCCTCTGCCTCGGAGACGTCCGAGATCCTGGTTAGGAGGTTTTCAGGGTCCACGGTTTGCCCAGTGATATCAAGTTTCCGACCGTGGTCCTCAGTTTACCTCTGCTGTCTGGAAGTCCTTCTGTTTGGCCATTGGAGCTACAGTCAGTCTCACATCTGGTTTTCACCCCCAATCCAATGGTCAGGCGGAGAGAGCCAACCAGAAGATGGAATCCACGCTACGCTGTCTGGAAGTCTCTCCCAACCCCACCTCCTGGGTCTCTCAGTTGCCCTGGGTTGAGTATGCCCACAATACTCTTCTACATCTGCCACTGGGATGTCTCCTTCCAGTGCCTGTATGGCTACCAACCCTCCCTGTTTCCTTCTCAGGAGAAGGAGCTCTCAGTGCCTTCTGTTCAGGCCCATATTCGCGTTGCCACCGGACCTGGCATCGGGCCAGAAAGGCACTCTAGAGTTTCGGACCGGTATCAGCTCCAGGCGACCGTCGCCGATCCCCGCTCCCATATACCATCGGAGATAGGGTTTGGTTGGCCCCACGGGATCTTCCGTACGGACTGAGTCAGGAAGTTGTTACCGTTCATTGGTCCGTTTGTGGTGGAGAAGGTGATCAATCCAGTGGCAGTTCGACTCAAACTACCGAGGACGCTCAGAGTCCATCCCACTTTCATGCTCTCCTGCCTCAAGCCTGTCTTCCTCAGTCCTCTGTTGCCTCCTCCGCCTCCTCCTCCCGCCTCCTCGGATGATCGAGGTGGTCCTGCCTACCGGTGCGTCGCATCATGGATTCCAGACGGCCCGGGCCGGGGGTTTCCAGTATCTCGTGGACTGGGAGGGGTATGGCCCTGAGGAGAGGAGTTGGATTCCTCGGCGACAGGTCCTAGATGCGGACCTCATCAGTGACTTCTACCTCCATCCTGGCGCTCGGGGAGTCCGCCCGGTGGCGTTAGCTGAGGGGGGTACCAACGATCCCGGCTGTCTGAGTCGGGTCTGTCTGGTGACAGTGTTCCTGTTCGTAATCTCCAGTTTCCCGAGGGTTCGGAACGCCTCCGGAAGCGCTCTTCGGTTTCCGCACCTGCATCCCATGAGCAATCGCACACCTGGTCCTGATCATCACCCTTCTTAGGCTCTGGCCGAACATCCAGTTCCTGCCGGATCGTTAGCCATGAACATCACTGTCCGGAACCTTCACCCCTACCTCTGCCTGATGGTCGGCGGCTGCCGAGCCATCACTGGACCTACAACTGCACCCTCAACAACTCATCCACGCCGCCCGCTCTGTCCCTGGATTATTCTGCACCTTTTTTGAAATCTGTAATAAACCCTCACCTTCGTTCAACTCTCCTTGTCCTGGTCTGCCCCACTGGGTTCTGTCTGAGGAACCGTGACAGCTGGACGGTGTTTACTCTGACATATTGGTGCTTCTGGGTGAGCAGTGTGTCAAGAAGTAGTGCGGCTTGGCAGTGTCGGGTTTCGGAGGACGCATGGCTCTCGACCTTCGCCTCGAGTCCGCAGGGGAGTTGCAGCGATGAGACAAGACTGTAACTACCAATTGGATATCACGAAAAAGGTAAACAAAGATGACTTCCCAAGTCCAATTTCTTTGACTCCTCGACTTTGAAAGGTTTTAGCTCAGCTTCTGAATGTCGACTAGAGACAAACCAAGATATTCTCATGTGCACATAGAGTATTGTCTTCCTCCTGGCATTTTACAGCTTGTTTGTAGCCTAAAAGCATCATAGGATTTATGCAACATTTAAGATCGGTATAAACAATCACAAATTGTAAACATCTCTAAATTAAAATCTCTATATAATCGAACCCTCCAGTCATTGAAGGTCCCCGCCTCAGGTTGGGAACCCCTGAGTCAGAGAATCAACCCTTCACTAGCCTACAATATGCAGGTCATCCCAACCAATGCCCCAAATAATGTTGCTGCGTGAGGATATTATCTGAGTCCAGTACACTCAGTATAATGTAGCTCTTTTGCCATCTGTCTCTGACCTAAATGGCATCCCTGAACTCATGCTTGCCAACATTCAGGCTCTTTCTTGATGCTTAATGTTCCTAATCGGGTAGGAGACATGATCCGATACATTCTCCTCCGATCCCTGAAAAAGTGTGAGTTTCAAAACATTTCCTTAGTCAGCAGTTCATGGGAGCGTTGAGAGGATAGTGGTTCCTGTCCCAGATGGTACTCCTTGAGCTAAGGTACGTAGTCTGAATGCCTCAGTAAGCATCCTGCTGTATAAATGAATATGGCATTAGTAATGAGATATAAATTGTCCATGGATGAGAGTGGGATTCTTTGCAATGTGGGTTTTTTGAGGATATTTGATTAATATAAATTATTGGCCCCCTTGATAAAGATGAGCAAAAAAGACTGCATAAAATAAATAATACAAATACTGAACTACTTTTGCAAAAAAGGAAATTTATATTATTTATATTAATACAATTGCTCTAAGAAATACTGTAAATATATTTTTCTCAAAAAGATGTGGGTCACAATTATTGGCACCCCTATTTTCAATACTCGGGCACCCTCCCCTGCGAGGGTAAAGGCACTGAGCCTTTTCTAGAATGTTTTAATGAGATTGGAGAACACATTGGGAGGGATCGTAGACCATTCCTCCATACATAATCTTTTCCAGATCCTCCAGCTGTGCTTATGAGACTGCACTCTTCAATTCAAACCATAGGTTTTCAATGGGGGTTCAAGTCCGAGACTGAGATGGCCATTGCAAAAAGCAGATAATGTGGTCAAATTAACAATTTCCTTGACGATTTTGATGTGTGCTTAGGAGTTATTGTCTTGCACTTGTGGTCAAGTTTCAGACTCCTGGCAGAGGCCAACCAGGTTTTTGGCTAGGCATAGTTTACATTTTGGACCGACTGTATGTGCATATTCAGAGTCCTTAGGCAGGCAAAGTGTAAGAACACCATCATCTCATTCTCTCTCAGTATACTCTACATGACCAAAGGTATGTGGACATCTGCTCGTCGAACATCCCATCTCCAAAAATAATGGGTATTAATATGGAGTTGGTCCCCCTTTGCTGCTATAACAGCCTCCACTCTTCTGGGAAGGCTTTCCACTAGATCGTAGAACATTGCTGCGGGGACTTGCTCCATTCAGCCGCAAGAGCATTAGTGAGGTCGGGGCACTGATGTTGGGCGATTAGGCCTGGCTCGCAGTCGGCATTCCAATTCACCCAAAGGTATTCGAGGAGTTGAGTCAGGGCTCTGTGCAGGCCAGTCAAGTTCTTCCACACCGATCTCGACAAACCATTTCTGTATGGATCTCGCTTTGCGACGGTAGCATTGTCATGCTGAAACAGGAAAGGGCCTTCCCCAAACTGTTGCCACAAAGTTGGAAGCACAGAATCGTCTAGAAGATGTTATTGTATGCTGTAAGCGTTGAGAATTCCCTTTCACTGGAACTAAGGGGCCTAGCCCAAACCATAAAAAACTGCCCCAGACCATTATTCCTCCTCCACCTAAACTTAGTTGGCACTATGCATTAGGGCAGGTAGCATTCTCCTGGCATCCGAAACCTGATTCGGTCTGCCGGACTGCCAGATGCCAAGAGTGATTCATCACTCCAGAGAACGTTTCCACTGCTCCAGAGTCCAATGGTGGCGAGCTTTACACCACTCCAGCTGATACTTAGCATTGCACATGGTGATCTTAGGCTTGTGTGCGGCTGCTCCGGCCATGAAACCCATTTCATGAAGCTCCCGACAAACAGTTCTTGTGCTGACGTTGCTTCCAGAGGAAGTTTGGAACTTCGGTAGTGAGTGTTGCAACCGAGGATTTTTTCACGTTAGTTGACAACTCAACTAAATATCAATTGAAACTAGACGTTGAAATGAGTTTTAGGTAAATCATGCATTGATGTCAATTAGAGATTTAGTGGAAATGTATGTTACATGCACAGGTCTCATGTTAGGATTTGGCTCTAAATAGCTTAGTAGGAACTATTGCCTGGTATCCGTCGGGTAAGAGATGATCACTTCCATACATAAATACACACTATTCATCAAATAGAATATATACCATAAGATACATATCACAGAATCAATTTGCTGAATGAACCAATAACAAACCATTGAAGAAATAATAACCAACAAAGACCAATGGCCAATGATACCTTTGGTGCGTCTCCGAGTGGCGCAGTGGGCTAGGCACTGCATCGCAGTGCTAGCAGTGCCACTAGAGATCCAGGCTCTGTCGAGCCGCCGACCGGGAGACCCGTGGGGCGGCACACAATTGGCCCAGCGTCGTCCAGGGATGTTGGTAGAGCGTATCTTGCAACGCCAGGGTTGGGTTCGATTCCCCACGGGGGCCAGTATAAAAAATATTATGTATGTACTCACTAACTGTAAGTTGCTCTGGATAAGAGCGTCTGCTAAATGACTAAAATGTAAATGCTGTGCTCCAATCATCTATAACTCATCTATGTAAAAATACTTAAAACTGCATGCATGATCAGAAGGATAGCTAGAATATTTACCGGGAAAGATTCTTAAGCAAACAACCCAAGCATTAATTGGGGAGTCAGGTGAACTACTGTTCTGTGGTCTGGGGAAATGCATCAGTAAGTCGAAATTAGGAGGCACTGGATTGCACAGAACAAAGCAGCAAGGATTGTTTTAAGGTGGAGATATGGTTCTTCTGTTGTAGTCATGCACAATGCTCTTGGTTGGTCATCAATCAACAAGATAATTGAAAAAAACATGCATATTTTATTTCACAATGTACACCATTTAAAACGGCAAAACTCCAGTCACAACAGTATTCAGTTGGTAAGAGACAGACATTCAGTAAATACTAGTAATAGATTATCCACCATCTATGTGTAATCCAGACAGAAAAGAGAAATAGGCAAAACAACATTTAGATTCAGAGCAATAAAGAAATTGAATAATTTATCTGAGTAAACCAGAAACCTTTCAACATACAGTGAGGGAAAAAAATATTTGATCCCCTGCTGATTTTGTATGTTTGCCCACTGACAAAGACATGATCAGTCTATAATTTTAATGGTAGGTTTATTTGAACAGTGAGAGACAGAATAACAACAACAAAATCCAGAAAAACGCCTGTCAAAAATGTTATAAATTGATTTGCATTTTAATGAGGGATATAAGTATTTGACCCCTTTAAACATAACTTAGTACTTGGTGCAAAACCCTTATCGCAATCACAGAGGTCAGACGTTTCTTGTAGTTGGCCACCAGGTTTGCACACATCTCAGGAGGGATTTTGTCCCACTCCTCTTGCAGATCTTCTCCAAGTCGTTAAGGTTTCGAGGCTGACGCTTTGGCAACCGAACCTTCAGCTCCCTCATCAGATTTTCTATGGGATTAAGGTCTGGAGAGCTAGGGCCAAACTCCAGGACCTTAATGTGCTTCTTCTTGAGCCACTCCTTTGTTGCCTTGGCTGTGTGTTTTGGGTCACATTCTTGTCATGCTGGAATACCCATCCACGACCCATTTTCAATGCCCTGGCTGAGGGAAGGAGGTTCTCACCCAAGATTGACGGTACATGGCCCGTCCATCATCCCTTCCTGATCGGTAAGTTGTCCTGTCCCCTTAGCAGAAAAACACCCCAAAAGCATAATGCTTCCAACCTCCATGTTTGACGGTGGGGATGGTGTTCTTGGGGTCATAGGCAGCATTCCTCCTCCTCCAAACACGACGAAAGTTGAGTTGATGCCAAAGAGCTCTTTAGTCTCATCTGACCACAACATTTTCACCCAGTTCTCCTCTGAATCATTCAGATGTTCATTGGCAAACTTCAGACGGGCCTGTATATGTGCTTTCTTGAGCAGGGGAACCTTGCCGGGCACTGCAGGATTTCAGTCCTTCATGGCGTAATGTGTTACCAATTGTTTTCTTGGTGACTATGGTCCCAGCTGCCTTGAGATCATTGACAAGATCCTCCCGTGTAGTTCTGGGCTGATTCCTCACCGTTCTCATGATCATTGCAACTCCACGGGTGAGATCTTGCATGGAGCCCCAGGCCGAGGGAGATTGACAGGTCTTTTTTGTTTCTTCCATTTGCGAATAATCGCACCAACTGTTGTCACCTTCTCACCAAGCTGCTTGGTGATGGTCTTGTAGCCCATTCCAGCCTTGTGTAGGTCACAATCTTGTCCCTGACATCCTTGGAGAGCTCTTTGGTCTTGGCCCTTTAAGAGTGTGCTCCTAATCTCAGCTCGTTATCTGTATAAAAGACACCTGGGAGCCAGAAATATTTTTGATTGAGAGGGGTCAAATACTTATTTCCCTCATTAAAAGTGCAAATCAATTTATAAGATTTTTGACAACTGCGTTTATCTGGATTTTTTGTTGTTATTCTCTCACTGTTCAAATAAACCTACCATTAAAATTATAGACTGATCATTTCTTTGTCAGTGGGCAAACGTATCAAAAATCAGCAGGGGGATCAAATACTTTTCCCTCACTGTATAAATTCAAACAATACTGTAGAACCATTTAAATATAATAAATTGGAAGGTTGTGCAGGACTATGGTAGATTAAGGAATCAATCTATCATTTCAGACTGTTAGAGTATTTATCTGCTCAATAAGTCAGTATATTATGTCTGTTTGTAACAGTGTGTTACAAAAATGTGATCGTATTATAAATTTGTATTTGAATGTTTAAGGACTTTTGAAGATTAGACCAAACGAGGACTAAAATCCTCATAAAATAAATAAAATAAAATCTAGTACTCTGTCAATAACTTTCGCTATTTGTTCCTTCCCCGATTGCATCGATTAAGTCAGTTTAATGCCTTATAATATAATAATATGCCATTTAGCAGACGCTTTTATCCGAAGCGACACAGTCATGCGTGCATACATTTATTTTTTTTGTGTATGGGTGGTTCCGGGATGCGAACCCTACCTTGGTGTTACAAGCGCCATACTCTACCAGCTGAGCTACCAGCTGAGCCTTGAAACCATGAAAATCCATTTAATCCTATTGGCAATATTACCGATTGACCAGAGATCACGTTCCTCTGTTCAGATGACCTGCATTAAAGTTGCATGACTTGATAGTGTGGACAGCAAGAGGGCAAAGTGAGATAAACGATTCCTCACTGTAACACGATAGGGTGCAATTTTCGTCTTGCGTACGCAGTCATTCTGGTAGATCTAGTTTCTAAACCTCGCCAGATGAAGGCCAGTTTCACAACCACAGACAGGACCAGAGTTGTTGTTTTTATTATCACTGGGGAGACTTGTGTGTGGTCACAGAGAATTCCGATACTAAACATATGGCCGAAACTCAATCTGTTTTTGTGTACTGAAACTCTTTACTGGGTTTTCCGTCCAATGCTGAAAGATAAATCATTTAATCCATCCCCTCACATGGTGCAATCCATTTACATCTCTGTCTGTGCCTTATCATTGGTGGTCGGGAGGATACAGTAGTTAAATGCGGGCCTTCTTGGACATTGTAAACTTTGACTGGATTTAGTGTCTGTCACCTTGATCAATTAAAACACTAACTAT